>NW_007729548.1:207067-207601 GCF_000696425.1 Galeopterus variegatus | reverse complement strand
TTTTCTTTTCTGTTTGCATGGTAAATCTTTTTCCATCCTTTCACTCTTAGTCTATGTGTGTCTTTATGGGTGAGGTGGGTCTCTTGAAGGCAGCATATAGTTGGGTCCTCCTTTTTAATCCAGTCAGCCAGTCTATGTCTTTTGATTGGGGAATTTAAGCCTTTTACATTAAGAGTTGTTATAGAAAAATGTTGATTTATTCCTAGCATTTTATTGATTGTTGATTGGTTTTCTTAGATGTCTTTTGTTCCTTGCTTTGTGATTTACTGTTTGTTTTCTGTGTTTGTTGATTCCTTAGGATGTAGATAGCCTTTTTGTTTGTTTGTTTTCTCTTCATGTATGCCATTTTTATTATACTAGTGAGTTTATATTTATTTTTCTTGGGTTTTTATGGCAGTGGTGGTTGTTTTTCAGGAACCAAACCCAGTACTCCTTTTAGAATTTCTTTTTTTTTTTTTTTTTTTTTTTTTTTTTTCCATTTCCGGCAACGGATCCCAACCCCCAGTGTTTCCCCCCACCCGGACCGGGGCCGGG
>NW_007729548.1:197019-205214 GCF_000696425.1 Galeopterus variegatus | reverse complement strand
TCAGCTATAAAAACGAATGAAATACTGCCATTTGCAACAACATGGATGGAACTTGAGAGAACTATATTAAGTGAAACAAGTCAGGCACAGAAAGAGAAATACCATATGTTCTCACTTATTGCTGGGAGGTAAAAATAAATAAATAAATTCACACACACACAGAAAAAAACCGGCGGGGGGGGAAAGAAGACAACAATTACAACTCCTTGAAGTTGATACGACAAGCAAACAGAAAGGACATTGTTGGGTGGGAGGGGGGAGAGGGAGGGAGGAGGGGGCTTTCGGTAATGGGCCACAATAATCAACCTCATTGTATATTGACAAAATAAAATTAGGAAAAATAAAAAATAAAAAAAATAATAAAATAAAAAAATATGTGTCTTTTGCATCTGGTTTTGTACACTTAACATGATTTTTTTTTGGGGGGGGCGTTGCATGTTGTAGTATATATTGCTATTTTGTTTCTTTTTATTTTTTAACAATATTTCATTATATGGATATATCATATTGTATTTACTCATTCACCAGTTTAAGGACACAGATTTATTTCTAATATTTTGCTTTTTAAGAATTACTTCTCTAAACATTTATATGAACATCTTTGTGTAGACATATATTCTTATTAGTCTTGCATAGATACCTAAAGGTTGAATTGTGCAGTTATGTGGTAAAATTGTGTTTAACTTTTTAATAACTTGAAACTTCTCCAAAGTGCCTAGATCACTTTACATCCCCACCAGCAATGTATGAGGGCTCCAGTTTCTCCAATTCTATATAGTATTTTTTGTCTGTCTTTTTAATTATAGCCCTTCTCATGGGTATAAAGTGATATCGCAGTGTGGTTGTACTTGCATGTTCCCAATGAGAAGTTATATTGAACATCTTTTTATGTGCTTATGGCCATTCATATATCTTCTTCAGTAAAATGTGTATTCTATATATATTCTGAATACAAGTCCTTTATGAAACATTATTTGCAAACATTTTCTCTCAGTCTAATTTGCTAAAATTTTCTCCTAGTCTGTGGAGAAATAGTTTTTAACTATTTATTTATTTATTTTTACTTATTTTTATTGTAACATAGTTGATTGTACATGTCTGTGGGGTACACAATTTAATATCAATGCCTGTGTGCAATATGTGATGCTAAAATCAGGATAATTAGTACATTCAACACACAATGTAATCATTTTTCATGGCCCTTTATCAATTTCTCCTTTACTCCCCCTCCCCCTATCTTTTTCCTACCTCTGGTAACCTCAGTTCTGTTCTCTCCTTTTTAAGGTTCAATGTATTATTGTGATTGTTGTGTCTTTCTTTTCTTTTATTTGTTGTTTATTATTTAGCTCCCACTTATGAGTGAGGACATGAGGTATTTCTCCTTCTGTGCCTGGCTTATTTCATTTAAGAGAATTTTCTCTAAGTTCATCCATGTTGCTGCATGGCAGTATTTCATCCTTTTTTATGGCAGGATAGTATTCCATTGTGTAAATATACCACATTTTCCTTATCCAATAATGGACATTTAGGTTGGATCCAAAGCTTGGATATGGTAGATAGAGCTTTGATAAACATGGGAGTGCAGGTATACCTTCGACAGATGATTTCCATTTCCTTGGGTATGAGATGATATCTCAGTGTGATTTTGATTTGGATTTCCCGAATGCTGAGTGATGTTGAGCATTTTCTCATGTGTCTGTTGGCCATTTGTATATCTTTCATTGACAAATGCCAATTCGGCTCCCTTTCCTATTTTTTAATTGGGTTATTTGATTTTATTTTACTATTGTTTGAGTTCCTTGTGTATTCTCAATAATTATCCTTTGTCAGATGAATAGTTTGCAAATATTTTCTCCCACTCTGTAGGTTGTCTTTTCACTCTTTTTTTTTTTTTTTTTTTTTTTTTTTTGCTGTGAAGTTTTTTAGTATTACATATTCCCATTTGTTTATTTTTCCTGATGTTGCCTGTGCTTTGGGGCTCTTATTCATAAAGTCTTTGCCCAGTCCTACTTTCTGACGTGTTTTTCTTATGTTTTCTTTTAGCAGTTTTATAGTTTCATGTCTTATATTTTAGTCTTTAATCCATTTTGAGTTGATTTTGGTGTATGGCAAGATGTACAGGACTAGTTTCATTCTTCTACATGTATATATCCAGTCTTCCCAATACCATTTATTAAAGAGGCTGTCATTTCCTCAATGTATGTTCTAGGTGCCTTTGTTGAAGATCAGTTGGCTGTAAGTATGTGGACTGATTGCTAGATTCTCTATTCTGTTCCATTGGTCTGAATGTCTTTTTGTGTCAATACCATGCTGTTTGGTTACTATAACTTTATAGTATAATTTGAATTCAGGTAGTGTAATGCATCTGGCTTTATTTATTTGTTTTGCTCAGGATCGCTTTGGCTATTTGTGGTCTTTTTTTGTTACATATGAATGTTATGATTGTTTTTTCTATTTCTATGAAGAGTGTCGTTGGTACTTTGATGAGGATTGCATTGAATCTGTAGATTGTTAAATAAAACTGTAATAACTGCAAAAAAAATCTGTAGATCTCTTTGGGATATATGGACATTTGTACAGCTTAATTTTTCCAATCCAAGAGCATGGAATGTCTTTCCATCATTTTGTGTCCTCTTAAATTTATTTGAACAGCTATTTGTAGTTCTTATTATAGAGATCTTTCAGCTCCTTGGTTAAATTGATTCCTAGATATTTTATTTTTTGGTGACTATTATAAATGGGCTAGTTCCTTGATTTCTTTTTCTGTTACTTCATAGTTGGAGTATAAGAATGCTACTTATTTTTTCATGTTGATTTTGTATCTGAAACTTTGCTGAAGTTTAGCAACTCCAAGAATTTTTTTATAGTGTCTTCAGGCTTTTCTGTATACAAGATCAAGTCATCTGTGAAAAGGGACAATTGGACTTCACCTTTTCCTACCTGGATGCCCTTTATTTCTTTCTCTTGTCTGATTGCCCTGGCTAATTCTTCCAATTCTATGTTAAATGGGAGTTGTGAGAGTAGGCATTTTTGGCTTGTTCCCATTCTTAATGGATATGCCTCCAGGGTTTCCCCATTAAGGATGATACTGGCATTGGGTTTGTCATATATGGCTCTTATTGTGTTGAGATACTTTCTATACCTAATTTGCGGAGAGTCTTTATCATGATGGGATATTGAATTTGGTCAAATGCTTTTTCTGCATCTATTGAGATGATAATATAGTTTTATCCTTGATTTTGTTGATGTGGTGTATCACATTTAATGATTTGCATATGTTGAACCATCCTTTCATCCCTGGGATGAATCCCAGTTTATCACAATGGATAACTTTTTTGATCAGTTGCTATGTTCTACTTGTTAATATTTTACTGAGGACTTTTGCATCTATGTTCATCAAAGATATTAATGTGTAATTTTCTTCTTTGTTTTTGGATCTTTGTCTGGTTTTGGTATCAGAGTGATTCTGGCCTTATAGAATAAGTTTGGGAGAGTGGCCTCTCTTTAAATTTTTGGGAATATTTTCAAGAGAATTTGTATTTTTTTAAATTTTTATTGAATCAGAATTGATTATACATATCTTTTGGGTTCAACGTGGAGATATGTTGATCAAATCAATATTACTAGCATATATATTGTTACAAATCATACTTATTCTTTATGCCCCTTACCCGGTCTCACCCCATCCCCCTCTTACTCCCCCCTCCCTTGTCTAATTAACCTAGATTTTTTCTCTCCTTCAGAAAGAATAATGGTTACTCTGTTGATTTGTTGCCTAGATGATCTGTCCAATGCTGAGAGGTGTGATCAGGACCCCCAATATTATTGTAGAGCAGATGCTTCTTCTGTCACTCTGGAATGGGCTTTGTAGAGAGAGACATCCTCTTCTTTTCTTTATCTCTGCTGGTTACTTTCCTTGTGTCAATACACTCAGTGGCTGGCAGATCATCTGCATGGTGATTGTGGCATCTAGCCACTTCTGTGGCAGCCATGGTTATTGTGGTGGCTGTGGTGGGCCACCCACATGGAGGTGATGTTTTTGGCATGTTCCTTGGTGCTGGCAGTGTGCTTGTTTGTGTGGGGGGTCGCCCAGTGCCTGGATCCATGCGTCAGGTCCCCAAGTGGGACCTGAGGTGCTGGCACAATGTCCCTGGTTGAGAGGAGGGGGTCCAGTCCCCAGCTCCATGCGTCCTGTCCCCAAGCAGACCCAGGGTGCTGGTTGTGTGTCTGATCCGGAACTAATTATTTTGTGTCCTTTGCTTACTTCTAAAGTGGGGGAACTTCCTGTTGGGACTAGTACTTGAGCTCTGTGGTTGAGCTAAATTGCTGCTTTACTGCTGCTTCCCTAGGGAAGGCTTTTTGTGCAGCACAGGTTATAATGGTTGACTTTATAGGTACTTCTGGCTCTCCAGAGACTCTGTGTGACTGGGTGGTGTAGTAACTCTGATCTGGGCCTGAGTCTTTTCATCAAACTGTACCCCATGTCATTCTATACTCCTGACCAGTCCCCTCTGAGTGGTCCTACACTGATTGGTGTGTAGATCAGCTGTCCTTGCTGTGCCCCAGTGTTCCCCCTGTGGGCCCATCTCTCCCACTGCCCATGTTGCATATACTTCCCATGGGACGGGCTGTGAACCAGTCCCTTGTAATGACTCACTGGCCTCTGAGTGGCTCTATTTTTTCAGTTGTTTTGGCTCCTCGCTCCTATGTGGATCCACAGGAATCCTATTAGTGGTCTTGCTGTCCTGGGGGCCACCAAGGCCCTTTTCTCCCCTGCTGCCTTCAAGCAACTCCATCCTTAGGGCAAAGCTGAGGCTTTTGCTGGCTCCTGCTCCATGTGCTGAGCAGCTCCAGCCTTAAAGCAGCTGTGGCACAAAATGGTCAGAGCAGTTTTTTCTTTCCCTCATTGTGGCTTCTCCCGTCTTCATGCACTCCATAGGGCTCTCCTCCTCTCCCCCTGAGCTCTAGCAGCCCCAGCTTGACTGTTTCTGCTGTTTCATATGGTTGTAAATTGGTTGATTTCTGGGAGAGAGTGATGCTGGGGACCATGTCTTCTGCCATCCTGACTGGAACTCAAGAGAATTTGTATTAATTCTTCTTTAAAGGATTTGTAGAAATCATTGGTAAAGCCATTTGGTCCTGGGCTTTTCTTTGTTGTGAGACTGCTGGTTACTGCTTCAATCTCATTACTTGTTATTGATCTGTTCAGGTTTTCTGCATCTTCTTTGTTCAGTCTTGGTAGTTTGTATGTTTCCAGAAATTTACCCAATTCCTCCAGGTTTTCAAATTTGTTGGTGTATAGTTATTTACAATAATCTCTAATGATTCTTTGTATTTCTGTGGTAGCAGTTGTAATATCTCCATTTTCATTTCTATTTTTTTTTTATTTAGGTATTCTATCTTCTTTTTTTTTAAGGAGCCAAGTTAATGGCTTGTATATTTTGTTTATCTTCTCAAAAAAAACAACTTTTCATTTCATTGATGTTATGTTTTTTGAGGGGTTCCTATTTCATTTAATTCTGCTATGATCTTAATTATTTCTTCCCATCTACTAATTTTGGGATTGGAATATTCTTGTGTTTCTAGTTCTTTGAGCTGTAGCATTAGGTTGTTTATCTGAAATCTTTCTATCATTTTGATGTTAGCATCTATTTCAATAAACTTTCCTCTTAGAGCTGCTTTTGCAGCATCCCATAGGTTTTGGTAAAATGTGTCTTATTTTTGTTAATTTCAAGTAGTTTTTTGATTTTCTGTTTAATTTCTTCTTGGACCCATAGGTTGTTCAGGAGCATGTTGTTTAATTTCCATGTGTTTGTATAGATTCCAGAGTTTCACTTGTTATTAATTTCCAATTTTAATCTGTTGTGGTCTCAGAAGACACTTGAAATGATATTAATTTTTTAAAAATTTGTTTAGGCTTGATTTGTGACCTAGCATGTGGTCTCTCCTGAAGAATGTTCCATGTGCTGATGAGAAGAATGTATATTCTGTGTTTGTTGAATGAAATGTTCTGTAAATATCTGCCAGGTCTAATTGGTCTTAAGTGTGGTTTAAATCCTGTGTTTTTCTGTTTATTTGTTGTATAGATGATCTCTACAATGTTGAGTGAGGGGTGTTCAGGTCCCAACCATTGTCATATCTGGATCTATATCTTTCCTTACTTCTAACTGTGTTTGCTTTATATATCTGGGTGCTCCAATGTTGGGTGTATATATATTCATGATTGTTATGTCTTCTTGCTGGGAAGATCCCTTTATCAATATGTGGTGACCTTCTTTGCCTTTTTTCATAGTTTTTGGCTTAAAGCCTATTTTATCTGATATAAGAATGGTTACTCCTGTTCGTTTTTTATTTCCATCTTGTGGTATATCTTTTTCCATCTCTTCACTCTTAGTTCATATGTGTCTTTACAGGTGATGTGAGTCACTTTTAGGCAGGATATAGTTGAATCTAGATTTGCAATCCAAACAGGCAGTCTATGTCTTTTCAATGGGGAATGTAATCCATTTACATGTAGGGTTGTTACTGTAATACATTGCCTTATTTCTTGCAGTTTATTGATTTTCATTTGGATGTTTTAAATTTCTTTTGCTTCTTTCTTTCCCTTTTATTGCTTGCTTTCAGTATCTTTTGGGTTTTGGATGTGGTAAGGTACAGTTTTTTTCTCTTTCTTTTTTTCTTTTCTGTTCTACTGGTGGGCTTTGTTCTTTCTTGTGTATACATGGTAGTGATTATTATGTTTTGGATTCCAGATGCAGGACTCTCTTGTGGATTTTTTGTAGGGCTTGTCATCTGGCTGTGAACTATCACAGTTTTTGTTTGTCTGGGAAATACACTATTTCTCCTTCATTTCTGAAGGATAGCTTTGCTTGGTGTAGTGGTTTGAATTATGTCCCTCCAAAACTCATTGAAGCTTGAATTGTGTCCCCTAAGTTTTATGTATTAGAATCTTTGACTGTTAAGAGGGTGGGAAATCCTATTATGGTAATCAAAAGGTGGAGCCTTGGGGCCGGCCCGGTGGCGCACTGCTATAGTGCGCCGCTTGGGAGGCGCGGCGGCGCTCCCGCCGAGGGTTCGGATCCCACATACAGACCGGTTCCCGCTCACTGGCTGAGCGAGGCGCGGGAGCGGCGCCGAGGGTTGCAATCCCGTTGCTGGTCCCGGTCTGGTGCGGGGGCGACACTGAGGGTTGCGATCCGTTGCCGGACATGGAAATAGACAAAAAAAAAAGAAAAAAAAAAAAAGGTGGAGCCTTGAAGAGGTGATTGGATTGTAGGACCATGCAGTAGTGAATGGATTAAAAATGGTGGTCAGGGGCATGGCTCTGAGGGCTTTAAGAGAAGAGAAGAGTCTGTCTCCCTCTCCGCTTTCTCTGCTTCCACAGTCTTGCAATGTGAGACTCCGGGGTCACTGTCACCACCACCAGATGGACTTTGTACTTCCCAGCCTCAGAAAATGTAAGCAATAAATTTTAGTTTCTTTATAAATCACCCAGTGTCAGGTATCCTGTTATAGCAACACAAAATAGACTAATACACTGGTTATAGTATTTTAGATTGGCAGTTTTTTTCTTTTAGTATTTTGGATATATCGTCTCATTCACTTCTGGTCTGTATATTTTCTGTAGAGAAGTCTGCTGCTAGACTGATGGGGACCTTCTAATAGGTGACTTGACATTTTTGCTATTTTTAGGATTCTCTCTTTGAGCTTTGCCAGTTTGACAATAGTGTGCCTCAGAGCAGAGCTTTTTGGATTGAATCTGTTTGGTGATCTTTTTTTTTTTTTTTTTTTTTTCTTTCTCGTGACCGGTAAGGGGATTGCAACCCTTGGTGTGGTGTCACCCACACAGCGCTCAGCCAGTGAGCGCACGGGCCATTCCTATATAGGATCCGAACCCGCGGCGGGAGCGTCACTGCGCTCCCAGCGGGACACTCTCCCTAGTGTGCCACGGGGCCAGCCCTGTTTGGTGATCTTTGAACCTCCTGAATCTGAAGGTCTGTGCATCTCCCTATATCAAGGATGTTTTCCACTATGATTTCATTGAATATGTTCCCAATGCTTTTTCCTTTCTCCCACCCTTCAGGAATAACGATGATTTGGATGTTTGTGCACCTAAGGTTGTCCGCTATTCCTCTTAGATTTTATTTATTTTTTTTTAATTCTTTTTTTTTTTTTTTTTTTTTTTTTTTTTTTTT
>NW_007729548.1:132168-196019 GCF_000696425.1 Galeopterus variegatus | reverse complement strand
TTTCCCCTTTAATTTTTTTTTTTTTTTTTTTATTTTTTTTTTTTTTTTTTTTTTTTTTTTGTCTGCCTGAGTGCTTTCTAAAAGACTGTCTTCAAGATCAGAAATTCTTTCTTTTGCTTGCTCTAGCCTACTGCTTCTCAGTTGTGATTTTTTTTTCATTTCATTGACTGATTCCTTCATTTCCATGAATTTTGCTACATTCTTTTTCTAATGTCTTTGTAACTTTCCTCCCTCATATAGTTTTACTCAGTTCATTGTGTCATCTAACTGCATCTTTTTATATCTCACTGAGTCTCCAATTTTCAGTCTTTTCAAGGGTTTCCTTCTCTATGATGTCTGGTTCTTGAGAGAGTTATTGTATTCCTTTAGTGGACTTACATTTTATTGTTTCTTAATATTTCTAGTATCTCTACTTGATGTCCAGAGATCTGGTAGAGTAATGCTTCTTCTAATATTCTCCTTCCGCAGACTCCACTGATGACCCTTCTTTTGTCAATTCAGTCAAGTGGTTGGTGGTCCACCTGCACAGTGGCAGTGGCTGCTGTTGCTGTTGCTGTGATAGCAGGCCTCCCTTGTGGGGGTGGTGCCTTTGGCAGGCTGCCTGTATGGCAGCAGTAGCTTCAGTGGTGGCAGGCTACTTGCACAGCCTTGGTGGCTGCTTGACTGTGCTGGTTGTGGCAGTAACTGTAGCAGTGGAAGTTGCAGCAGCCACCTGCTTGGCTGTGGTGTCCACAGCACTGGCCAATGCAGCTACTGTGTTCACAGTGGGGTTACTTTGCAGCAGACATGTTGGTGGCTACAACTGCCTCCCTGGCATCTGTGGTGTCCACAGTGGCAGCGTGTTACCTCATGGGGGTGGCAGCAAGGCTGTCAACTTCAACTGCCTCTGTCATATCAACAGTGTCCTCGGTGGCAGCAGGTATACCTCATGGGGGTGGCTGAAACTACTTTTCTCACATCTGCGGTGTCATTGGCAACAGGAGGGTTAACTTGTGGTGGCAACAATGGCAGCAGTGGTTGTAGCCATCTCTGTCACATCTGTGGAGTCTGCTGCTGCAGCAATGGATCAGCTGCAGGACTAATGCTCTGCAGGAAGCTGCTCTGCAGTGGGAGATGGTCCACAGAATGGCTCCAGTGACTGCAGCCACAGTGGTGGTGGGCTCATTTTGATCTTCTTCTGTGGGAGGAATAGGCCCTGGGCACCTCTAGTCCCCTATCTTCCTGGAAGTTCCCTGCATTTTTACTATTTAAATGGTGTCTTTAAGGCACAATTTTTTTTAACTGTGATAAAGTCTGATTTATCAAATTATTTCTTCCTTTTGCTTGCTTTTTACTTTGCTCTTGTTTATCTAGTTCTCAAGGTGGAAGCTTATGTTATTTATTTGAGACGATCTTTTCTAACATAGGCATTTTTTTTAATATAATTTTTTTCATGTAAACTGCTTTGGCAGCACACCATAAATTTTAATGTGTGTTTTGTCTTCATTCATTTATAAATAATTTTTAATTGTCTTTTGTGATTGTTTTTGACAGATGTATTATTTATGAATGTGTTGTTTAGTTTCATTTCCAATTATTCACAAAATTCCTAATTTTCCTTCTGTCATTGATTTCTAATTTACTTTTGTTGTGCTCAGAGAAACTTACTTTGTATGATTTCAATCCTTTTATGTTTATTGAAACTTACATGATATAGCTTACTGACTATCCTGGAGAATGCTCTAGGTGTGCTTGAAAATAAGTTGTATTTTATTATTGTTAATGAAGTGTTCTATAGATGTCATTAGATCAACTTCATTGATAGTGTTGTTTGAGTCTGCTACATTCTTCCTGATTGTAAAGTTGGTTGTGCTATCTATTATTGAGAGTGAGATACTGTAATCTCCAGTAATTATTGTTAAAATTGTCTATTTCAGGCTGGCCAGTTAGTTTACTTGGGAAAGAATAGTGCTGACAACACCAAGGTGAAGGGTTCAGATCCCCATACTGGCCAACTGCCCCAAAATAAAAATAAATTAATTTTTAAAAAGTCTGCTTCTTCCCTCAGTACTGTCAGTATGTGCGTCATGTATTTTGGGGATTCTGTTGTTAGGTGCATTCATGTTTATAGTTGTACCTTCCTGATGAACAGATGCTTTCATCATTATAAAATATATCTCTTTTTTTCCAGTAACATTTTTTTTTGTAAGTTCACATTGTCTGATATTAGAATAGCCACTCCAGCTATCTTGTAACTACTAGCTGACAATCTTCCTTTTGACTGGTGTGTTTAATAGTCACATTTAATTTTAACTCTTACCTATTCCACTGCTTTCTTCAACTAGCAACAGATTAAATCAGATGAGATAACTAGATATCTGCACTCCCATGTCCACCATGCACTATTCACAATAGCCAAGTTATGGAATCAAACTAAATATCTATCAATATATAATATTCCATCAAAAGATGACTGGATTTTTTAAAAAGTTGTATGTGTAGATAATGAAATACTATTCAGTCTTAAGAAAGATAGAAATTCTGTCGTTTGGGACAACACAAACATAATTGGAGAACATTATACTGTGTGAAAGAAGCCAGGCAGAGAAAGACAAGTTCTGTGTGTTCTCACTTATATGTGGAATATAAAACAATCAAACTCATGGAAGCAGAGAGTAAAATGGTGGTTTCCAGAGGCCAGGGGGAGTGAGGAAGGGATATGGGGAGATAATGGTCGGACGGTACAAAGCCTTAGTTATACAGGAGAAATAAGGTTTTTTTTTGAGATCTACTGCACAATGTAGTAAATATAGTTAATATAGTTTATCATACATTTCAAAATCATTAAGAGTAAATTTCAAATGTTATTACACAAAAAAATGATAGATATGTTAATTAGCTTCATTTAATTACTCCACATCATATTCATAAATCATAACATCACTTGTACCTCATAAATATATACAACCATAATTTGTTGTTATAATAAAAAACAATAAAATGCAAGAATATTTAATTTTTTTCATTACTTACTTAATGTAAGCCCCATAAAGACATTAAAAATAGCAGAGTAGAAATTACAAGAACTGAAAAATTATTAGTCCTTTACTATTAATACTATGTATCTAGTTGTAGTTATTTTTTAATCATGCCATTTTTTGCATAATTGCATTATGCATTGTAATTTAGGTGAAATTGTCATTATAAAACATTCCATCAGAGGTTTTCAACTATATGGTCTTTGTACCTTTTCTTTGTTGACATGGTATTTTATTATGCATAATATTTTATTTTGCTACCTGGTATATGTAACTATATATCTGTGTGTAGACTTTTCATTTATTTCATCTTTTTCCTCATAATAAGTAACATTTGGGCATAAATGTTTTATACATTTAGATTCTTTTCTAAGATTCTCCATATTAGAATTACCGGATCTTCATCTTATGTCTGCACAATATGTATTATAGTTTGGTAGTCCTCAAAATATAGGATGTCAGGATGAATAAATCAATTTTTTCAGCATAGATTTAAAAATATGTGCATTTTATACTAGCAGAGTATTCTGCATTTAGGCAAAAGCAACGTAGTTTTGAACCAAAATGTGATTTAATATGTTAACCTGAAATACTCGAAACTATTGGCAAATGAAATATACATTGTGAGTTTTACAATGCATTGTCAATAAAACTTAGCTACTTTGGCTTTAACATTCTGCACTAAGTCTTTTTTAGATAAATAAATATTGTAATGCAACATGTCTATTTACAATTTGACGTTCAAGTTTTAATTCAAATAAATCATAGCTTGGGTGATTTTTTTTTTCCCCCTGGGGAAGTTTGTTTAGACTTCTAATATCATCTGATATATAATATTAGAGGAGTGAAATCTTATTAATATTTGAAAGTGAAAGTCTTTTTGATTACTGATATAGTCTTTATGTAATACGCATTATAAGATATAGATTATTTTATTGATGATTTCAATTATTATGTTTATGTATCACTTTCCTACTTTGGAAATAATATCTAGAAAAAATAAGAAGAAAAGGAATAACCAGGATTTTTAAATAAAAAGCTGAATCAAATGCAGGAGTGGAAAGGAGGTGATGCCTTCCTTCCCCATCATAAGGGTCATGGCTGACATCCCTGTAATGAAGACAGATTAACAAGAAGATAAATACCTGTGCTATCAATATTTGCTATTATTATTGGGAGAAGCCACTTTGAAAACTGTGGTAGAGGCATGTGGTGCTTATCTGCCATCAGTTCTCCTTTTCTTTTAACTATATGAGAGTAGTAACCTCTTGCCCTTTTGTAATTAAGCAGGGTCATCTGTGTATGTCAGGGCTATGGGATATGAGAGGAAATGGTGTGTGTACTACAGGACCGGAGCACGCATTTTCTGGTTCCAGACTAGCTTGTTCCTATTGCAGCAATTAAGAAAGCCTAGGTTTAGATGAAGGTGACACAAGAGCAAAGCAGCCTGCAAAAAAAAAAAATTATAAAAACTCAAAGAAGGGCCAGATGGTTGCAGCTTAAATATCCTCTTCATAGAAGAGAGTGAAGTGGGGGCTGTAGGCAATTTTAGAGGGTTGGTAAAGGATTTTTGGAAAGGCAAATGGACCCAGAAGACAGCAATTAGCTTATGAACAATTTTCTTTGCAAACTGAATGGGACCAGAAAACAAACAGTAGTTTGGACAAAGTTCACCTGGGCTCTAGGTGTAGTGTTTAATTTTTAGTCTCTTCCTCCATGATATGAGCTTTAATCTTCTCTGGTTAATAAAACATAGGGGAAGAGGTTAAAAGTAATTGTGTTCTTCTTTTGCAGATTCAGTTTTTCTGTAGATAAAAGAATTTTTCAGAGAACAGTCTCATCCTGTGCTTTGGGAAAAACACGGTTGAAAGACAAGTGGTAGGGAGGTCAGAGAGACTGTGAGGCTACTTCTTCAGTTCAGGATGCTGAAGTGCCAGCTTTGTGGGTAATGTTTTCTGAGCCCCAACACAGACATGAAATATCACTGGATGTAACACTGCTATGAAAGAAGATTTATAAAAATATACTTTTTAATCATAAAAGTCTATTTAACACTTACATTACACATGCAATTATTAATGCTGGGTGCCTCAAAAATAGAAACACTAAAGAGGAATTACTGAGAAAATAGTGTGAAGATGAAGAGGATGATTGAAAATGAATGAGTGATATATTTATGCAGTAAGAAAAAGTAAAATCATATAATTTCAGTACAATTGGGACATTTTAAAACGTCAGATGATGCCACAAATAGTTGAATAGTGGTCCAAAGAGCATATTAATTACTCATCGAGAGCACTGCGTTTGTCACACACATAAAAAAATTATCTAATAAATAATGTCATAAAGCTTCTGAAAACTTCTTATTCCTACACTATTTAAAAATATTACAGAGGTTTAAGATAAATACCTGTGCTATCAATATTTGCTATTATTATTGGGAGAAGCCACTTTGAAAACTGTGGTAGAGGCATGTGGTGCTTATCTGCCATCAGTTCTCCTTTTCTTTTAACTATATGAGAGTAGTAACCTCTTGCCCTTTTGTAATTAAGCAGGGTCATCTGTGTATGTCAGGGCTATGGGATATGAGAGGAAATGGTGTGTGTACTACAGGACCGGAGCACGCATTTTCTGGTTCCAGACTAGCTTGTTCCTATTGCAGCAATTAAGAAAGCCTAGGTTTAGATGAAGGTGACACAAGAGCAAAGCAGCCTGCACTTTTAGCACACTGAAGACAAATGCCCAAGTGACCTGGACCTCAAGTGATTTTCTTAAAAACAAACAAACAAAAACCTTAATCGTGCTATGTCAGTGAAATATTAATGATGTTAGTTACCTTAGCATAACCTCATTTCAACTGACTGATATAAAAAAGAAAATCAATGTAAAACATCTCAAGTACTTTTATTTGGAAAACATGATTGTCAGACAACAGTGAAACCAAAGGGGGTTTGAGAGTTACCTGAAACTGCTCTCAGAAGAACACAATTTCTATGAAGTTCTGTGTTGTTATTTAACACAATTTTATAAATTTTGTGTTCTATGTGTGATATTTTCTGTTTCATATGAAGATAATCTAGGCAACATGATTGGATAAAACTGATGTTCTATGAAAACATGCCACAGTTCAGTTTTTCTGTATTTACACAGACTCTGGTTTGAAAAACATGGCTTACTTATTGCCTTCCTCAGGGGGGAAAAAAAAAAATATATATATATATATCAGATTAGCCAAGAGAGGAACAGTTATAAAGAAGATTACTCCCAAAATAGTAGAATAAAAGAAGGAAAAGATAAAGTGAGAAAAAAAACTGAAACAGTTCAAATAAGGCAAGAAAAGAAGACAGAATAGATAAAGAAAAAATTATAAGTGGGAGAAGTTTATAATACAGAAAAAAATGGCAGAGATAAATCTAAACTTTTTAGTAATAACAATCAGTATAAACAGATTAAACTTTTTAGTTCTCTTAGATGGTTTTCTATGAAGCAAGTCCTCTAGACAAAGATTTGTGAGCAATAATTTAAAAGTGAATCCTGGGGAGAGTGAACAGATAGTCAAAACACAGGGCAATTGGGGTTCCATCCAGGTGGGACGCTCTAGGAAGGTAAATAGAGTCTCTGTAAGGGGTGCTGCAAGATGAAGTAGTTACCACATCTATTCAGCAACTCATTGTCTGAGGACTGCTGTTGAGGGCATTAGCTCTCTGGTACTTTTTATCTGCCCCCAAACATCTGTCTTCCTGCAGCCAGAGAAAGCCCTCAGATGGGGAGTCACTGGTTTTTCTACTAAGGTGGTGTCAGCGTTACCAGAAATAATAAACGCTGGGGTGATGAGGCTGAACTGCTATCAGCTTCTGCTATAGAAGTTAATAAACAAAAATTATCAGATCATATTTTTAAAAATCAGATAAACTTTGTTGACAAGAGGCATATTTCCTAAAGCATCAGGACACAGAAAGGTAGAAAGTAAAAGAAAAGCAAGCATAAGCAAAATAAGTATGTTTATATCAATATCAGTTACAGTAAAAAGTCATTAATTTGAGATCAAAAGAGTCAGTACATATTGATGAAATGTTTACCCAGGAACATATAAAAATCTTCTATGCTATTAATAACATATATTTACATCATAAAAGCAAACATTTTTAGATCCACAAAAAGATCTAGACCAATCTGCAATCATAAGAGATTTCAGCACAATTCTCAGTAATTAATAGACAAAGTAGAAAAGACTATGCAAGTCTATATAAGTTTGAATAGTGTGATAATACTGAGTTAATGGAAATACATGGAACATTCACTCAATTGAAGAATAAATGTTATTTTTAATATACATTGATTAGTTTAAAGTAAACAATCATCAATTTCCAAAATATCGGTATGATTCAACACATATACACATATACCCCCATGTATGGATAAATAGTAGATAGACATAGATATCTATATATCTATACATTTTTATGTGTCTATATATATATATATATATATATATGTACAGGAAAAGGGTGGAGATGTTTTATAGGTGGAGAAGGGATCTTTCTGTATCAAGTGACACACAGGGAAGAAAATGAGGTGGAGAGCCAGAGAATACAGAGAGGGATTCTGAGGATAATAAGGCATGAGCCTTGTCAGGACATAGACAGGGCTACATCCAGCTACAGATGGCCTCAATTCCTGAGGTCTACATGGCCTGGCAGCCAGTGATGCAATCTGCTATCCCTCAGGAACCATGAGGTGGTTGATCATTGCTTCTAAACTGAGTTTTATAAATACAGGCAGCTGGAAGCACTTTCTCTTGCATACACTACAGAGACACAATCTAGCACCAGAGTACACCCTTAACCAGCATCTGCAGCATCACTGCAAGCTGTGGATTGCTTGGCCCACCCCACGCTGTTGTTATATTACAGGCACCAAATGTCAAACCAGGCATGGCAGCTTTGACAATTTTGCTGGCTTCCTGTCACTCCACCAAGGTCTTCTGCAGTAATAGAAGCTTCACTTGGAGCCAGAAAGAGCCAGGCCATACAGGCCATCATGGCTTGGGTCAACAACAATGAGCATTCTCTCATTCTTTTGGGAAGAATGCTAAAATGAAGAGCTTAGGTAGCACATTGAGCACCTTGAAGACCTGTGTTGCAAGCAGCATTCATCAGTATTCAGTTGAGTGATCCCGTGGGTAGGCTTTTCTTGTAGGCTTATTTTGTTTGTTTTGGGGGCCTAAATTATGTAAATGCCTGGAGTTCCTGTGAGTTTAGTTTTAGTGGCTTAGGAACTCTGACTTTCTCTTATTCTAACTACTTACATTTTATCTGTTTTACTGATATAAATCAAGTGCTCTTTTTGTATTTAAATAGGTCAACAACTTAACATAAGTAATACCATGTTAGCAAAACCAAAGACCAAGCAGCAGGTGGGCAAAAGAAAGTGAGCCAAAATTCCAGGTACTGATCAAGTTTTATTAAAGGAAAAGAATCTACCAGGCTGCACTCAAAATGGAGGGCAGCAACCATCACTGGGGTGGGAGAGCTTAAGTGGGCTGTAGGGTGCCAAGGGCTGGCTGAAGCCATCAGGGAGGAGTACTGCAAGGGAGGGGCATTGCACCCACGTAGAAGCAAAAAGGTTTCTATTTTGTAGAAGTCATGAGGCTTCTTGCAAAGGGAAAGGGGGAGGGGTTGGAAGCCATTTTGTGCTTGGCCTTGCCTAAAATGGTGCTGGTTATGTTCAAGATCTATCATTCCCACCTTTTAAGTACAGGGAGAAGGGAAAGGGGGCAAAGGTCTCATTCTTCTGAAGCTACTTCCTGCTGGAGATGGGCAAAGATATGAAAAAAATAAAACAATTAGGTGGCGGGGTATTCGTTTCTTGTGGGGAGGCTGTATTCTTCTGGGGAAGGGTCAGTGGTTCTCAGGGGCTGATATTCTCCTCCCAGGAACAATTTGGTGACCTTTTGGTTGGTGAAAGCCTACATACATTCCTGTCAGAAATTAGAAAGACACGATAAGAGGCAAGGACCAAAGAGAAGAATCAGTCCTTGAGGCATTTGTAAAGTGGGCAAAGGGGGTTAACTTAAAAAGGTACATTGCCACAATGAAATTGCTAAGAAGCATCCTACTGATAGGAGGTAAAGGAGGGCCAGGAGAAATCCCTCTATATTGTCACAATCCTTTGGGGCAGCTGCTGCCAATCCTGTAGCAAGTATTAGAACAAGTAGCATAATAAAGGTTAGGGACATGGGGTGGCATATACTTATCATGTCCCATGATGACAAACCCATGATAGCAGTTCGGGACTAGTCTTGGAGTAGCTCTTGTGTGAGTGATGTGAAGCGGGCCTGTAAACGCAAGAAGATGATCAGCAAGGGAAAGATTATTTTTCTTCTGGAATTGGGGAAAGAGTGGAGATCTTGGCAGAGGTTTTGGAGATTTTGTTTTGTAGGTCCTAAAATGGATGAAATGTAAGGAAGTGTTGGGTTGGGATCTGAACCAGGGGGCCCCTCTGGGTTGTTGTTAACTGGCATTGGGGGTAAAGTTTAATAGGGAATTTGCCTGTTCTCAGAGAAGATCCCTAATGACTGAGAGAGCAGGGAGGTACTGACCTAAAGGTGATAGGTTGGAAGGGAGAGGTGGGAGGGTGAAGGGTCTACCATACATAATTTTGAAGGGACTGAGGCCAGTGGGATCGTGTGGAGCAGCTTGCAAGTGAGTGAGTGCTAGAGGGAGAGGTTGAGTACAAGGGAGATGAAGTTCCATGGACAGCTTGTTGAGGTGTACTTTTATGAGGTGATTGGCTTTTTCTACTTTGCCTGACGACTGAAGCCAATATGGTATATGTAAGTCCCATTTGATATGTAAGGCCTGTGCTCTGAGTTGTGTAATCTGGGAAATGAATGCTGGGCAGTTATCAGACTGGAGGCTGGTGGGCAAGCCAAAATGGGGGATGATTTCTGAGGTGAGATCATGCATTACGGCTGTAGCATCCTCTGAAGTGCAGGGAAAAGCCTCAACGCAACCTGAAAAGGTATGTACTAAGGTTAGAAGATAGCGTGTCCTTTTGTGGGGAGGCATGTGAGTAAAGTCAATTTGCCAATCTTGGCCAGTAGTGTATCCTCTGGCCTGGTGGGTGGGAAAGGACCAAATTTGGAGGCCACCTTGATTGGAGCAATGAATACACAAAGGACAATTTTGAGTGATTTGTTTAAGTAGCTTGGCCATGTGGAGAGAATAATATAAGGACTGAAGAAGATGTAATAGAGGTTCATAGTCTATATGAACTGAATTATGGAAATCTAAAAGGATTTGGTCAGTTTGTGTGGTATGGAGAACATAGCAACTGGAAAGAGTATACCAGTGGTCCTTCTTCTATGCTCCCAAAGGTTGGAGATGCTGTATTTCTTGGGCTGTGTATTGGGATAAGGGTGTAGGGGCCATGAGAAGGACCTGAACAGGAGAGGAAGACTGGGGTCCTGCTGATTGAGCAACCTGTTTTGCGGTTGGATCCACCAGTTTGTTTCCCTGGGCCATGGGGTCATTGGAGGTTTGCTGTCTTCTGCAGTGCAAAACCCCAACCTCCTTTGGGAGTTAATCAGCCTCAAGAAGTATCTTGATACGATGTCCATCTTTTATGGGCCCTCCTTGAGTGGTCATGTATCCTCTCTCCTTCCAAATGGCTGGGCAGGAGTGTAGGATATGGTGAGCATACTTAGAGTCAGTGCATATATTGACTCGTTCGTTACTTGCCAGAATGAGAGCGTGGGTGAGGGAAATGAGTTCTTCCTGTTGGGAAGTTGTGTTGGGGGAAAGGGGGCAGCCTCAGTAGTTTGTGTTAGATTTACTATGGCATAACCTGCCCAAGGGGTGGGTGTGGAGGTGGCACTCCCATCTATGAACCATGTATGTTGGGGCCGCATAATGGGATGTGGGGAGATGTGTGGAAAGGGATTGAGAAAGAGGTCTAAAGCCTCCATGCAATTATGCTGTAAGGGTCATGAGTGTTTTGAGATAAGAGTGGCTGGATTTAAGGGAGGGCAAGGTTTAAAGGAGAACTGGGAATTTTCAATGAAGGCAAGGTGGATAAGCTAATAGGTGGGAAGGGGAGAGAATTGACATGACCTTATGGCTAAGAAGGTCTTGAAGATGATGGGGGGAACAAATGACTGTTGTCCAAAAGTTAGTTTAGATCTTTCTTGTGTTAAAAGGGCAGCTGCCTCCACGGCCCATAAACAGGGAGCCCATCCTCTAGCTGTGGTGTCCAATTGTTTAGAAAGATATGCAACTTGGGAGAAGATATCTCCTGCCTCCTGTCCCAGAACCTCAACTGCCAATCTCTGGGTTTTACTGATGTATAGGGCAAATGGGTGGGATAAATTTGGGAGAGAAAGAGCTAGGGCTGCAAGGAGACTGGCTTTCAACCACTGGAAGGGAGAATGAATGGCCTTTGTGGGATCTAAGGGAATGGCAGGATCCCCTTTGGCTGCCTCATAAAGTGGTTTTGCTAGTTCGCCAAAGTTAGGAATCCATGGGCAAAGATAACCTGCAAGCCCCAAGAAAGAAAGGATTTTACCCTTTGTGGTAAGAGTAGGGAGTTCAGAAAATAAACTATTGCAGCCCACCATTATTTCTCTGGTTTGGGGGGTGAGGTGTACTCCCAAAAAGGTGACTGAAGGAGAAGAAATTTGGGCCTTCCTGGGGGACACTTGATATTTCCTGGAGGCCAGGAAATTAAGGAGAGCAACAGTGTGGGCCTGTGAATCCTCATAGGAGGAGCTGCAAAGGAGGAGGTCATCCACATATTGTATTAAAGTGCTAGAGTTTGGAGGAAGTTCAGATAAGTCTTGAGCTAAGGCCTGGCTGAAGAAGTGGGGGCTATCCCAAAATCCCTGAGGTAGTACTGTTCAGGTGACTTGTTGGGAATGATGCATATCAGGATCAGTCCTAGTGAAGGCAAAGAGGTTTTGACAGAAAGGGTGTAAGGGGATAGGAAAAAAGGCATCTTTGAGGTCAAGTACAGAAAAGAAATGGGTTGTTGTTGGGATTGTGGATAGAAGAGTATAGGGGTTAGAAATGATTGGGGTTTTGGGTAAAACGGCCACATTAATGGCCCTGAGGTCTTGAACTAAATGGTGTGAGTCATTAGGCTTTATAACTGGAAGAATGGGTTTATTAAAAGGTGAGTGGGTTGGCTGTGAGAGATGAGAAGAAAGGAGTTTGTGTATGACAGGTTTTAAGCCTATTAGGTGTTTGTTAGGGATGGGGTACTGTGGGACATTAGGGAACAAAGAGGGTTTCAACAATTTAACATGGATAGGGGAATGGTGCATAGCAATGGAGGGAGAAGAAGCATCCCATACTAAAGATTAACCTTGTCTGAGGGGGAGGGGAAGGTGGAAGCCCCAGGGGCCAGGTCTGGGTGTGGCCTGTAACAGGAGTATTGTAGCTGGAGTTAAAGTGTTTAGGGTAAGAGTAGCTTTGAATTTGGAAAAGACGTCCCATCCCAGTAAGGCGGCTGGGCATTGAGGCATTATTAAAAATTTGTGTGTGAATTGGATGTGATGTAGGGGGCAGGAAAGGGGTTGAGTGACCTGTGGGTGGTATTCTGATACTGTGACCCCTACTATTGTGATAGAGGATGGGGCTGTTGGTCCTGCATATTCAGGAAGGGTAAAGTATCAAGGCTCCTGTATCAATGACAAAAGATATCAGCTTGCCTGCTCTGAGGAGAGTTACCCTGGACTCACGTGTGGAGATCACCATGGGGGCCTTGGGTTCTGGTATGAATGGCCATGAAGCCAAAGGCTGTGGGTTGGGGACTGGGTCACTCCCTCTCTGGCGAGTGGAACAGTCAAGCCCCCAGTGATCTGGCTGTTTGCAGTGAGGACAGGGCCCGTGAAGGGGTCTGGGGTTATGACAGGCCTGTGCCCAGTGGCCCAATTGGCTGCATTTGAAGCAGTTCTCAGGTGGCTTGCCCCTAGAGGCATCCGGCTCTGGAGTATGTGAGCCATGGATGGTATTAGCTAGGAGCTGGTATTTGGCCTGATCTCTTTTGTATCAATCTTTCTTCTCCTCCTCCTCCCTATTGTTAAAAACCTTGAAAGCTGCATTGGGAAGGTCTCATTGGGTCATATTTGGACCATCCTCAAGTTTTTTTAGTTTTTTTTTTAATGTCAGGGGCTGATTGGGTAATGAAATGAAAGTGTAAGAGGGAGAAACCTGCAGGGGAGTTTGGGTCTATATGTGTGTATTTATGTAAAGCCTCAGAGAGGTGGGTTAGGAACTCGCTGGGATTTTTTGGTGGATCTCTGTGTGATTTCTCTAAGTTTGCCATAATTGACTGACTTGTGAGCAGCCTTTTGGATGCTGTGAAGTAGGTGTGTGATCATATTACCCCAGAGATCCCAGTCCCTGTGGCTGGCCTGGTAGTAGCAATTTGGGTCTGTGCAAGGGATGGTAAAAGCTCCCACAGGCTGCCTATTATTTTGGGCATGTACCTCATTTGCCTGTTGTTGGGCTGTTATCCAGACATGCTCCCTATCCTCAGGGGACAAGGTAGAAGTGAGAATCATGAACACATCATGCCAGGTGAGATCATAAGACTGGTTGAGATATCTGAATTCCTTAAGATATGTGTCTGGGTTGGACTGGAAAGATCCCAGTTCCTTTTTAATTTGGGAGCGATTGGAAAGAGAAAAGGGGATATGGACAATTCCCTCCATCCCTGCCACTTCATGGAGGGGGTATAAAGGAGCCAGAGCTGAGGCAGGGTTGTCACCTGATGAAGGAGAAGAAGGAGAGGGGTTGGGTGGCTGAGGACGAAGAGAGGGAAAAGCTGAAGGGGCTGGTGGAGGATCTGGAGCATAAGGAGGTGGTCAGGGAGCAGAGTGGTCTGATGGATCAAAAGATTAATCTGAGTCTGGAAGGGGAGGTCAGGCATGAGCTAGGAGAATTTGAGATGTAGGACAGTTTTGACAGAGAGAAGGACATGATCAGAGATAGAAGAAGGCTTGAATATAAGGAACCTCTCTGGCTTTGCTGCTTCGATGACAAAAGTTGTCTAAGTCTCTGAGAGTATCCAAATTGAAAGTGCCATTTTCTGGCCACTGGGATCCACTGTGTAGTTTGTACTTAGGCCAAACCTGATTGCAGTAGAAAATGAGGCATTTGGGTTTTAATGTCTCCCTGGAGGCTGAGAGATTGTAGACAGTCCAGTGGCATAGAGCATGGAGGTTTGGATTGTGAGGATCCCATTTAGAGGGTAAGAAAGGAGGTGATCAGTCCCAGTAGAAAAAGAGTAACACCAAGGAGCGTCCTCATTGGTGTACACTTCTTTTTGAGAGAGGAGCCACTGACTGGCTAGAGGAGCATCCTCCAATAGCTGGGGAGCACAAGACAGGTTCCCTCAGCCAGGCATGTGGGCTTTGGGAAGTAGACAGTAGTCGTAGAAAGTAGCAGGGAGAACCCATAGAAGTAGGACAGACCCAATGACTCACCCTGAATTAAGGCCAATGTTGGATGTGTTGGTCTGAAATGGCAAAAGGAGAGAGTCCTGGAGGTACATGGTTCAGCAGGCCCAGAAAGAGCAGCCAGGGGGCCAATCAACCCAAGAGAGGGGATCATCTGAAGGTTGCAGCCAGAACCCTTCCTGGGTTTCAGCACCAAAATGAAAGAAAGTGAGCTGAAATGCTGGGTACGGTCAAGCTTTATTAAAAGAGAAGAATCTACTGTGCTGCACTCAAAATGGAAGGCAGCAACCAGCAACCATTGTTGAGGTGGGAGAGCTTATATCATCTGTAGGGCACCAAAAGCTGGCTGAAGCAGTCAAGCAGGGGCATTGCAAGGGAGGGGCATTGCACCCATGCAGAAGCAAAAGGGTTTCTATTTCGCAGAAGTAACGAAGCTTCTCATAAAGGGAAGGGGGGGAGGGTTGGTGACCATTTTGTGCTTGGCCTTGCCTAAAATGGACCTGGTTTTTTTCATAATCTATCAGTAGGAAGCAAATTTTCACTTAAATAATGATGTAACCATGAGGAACCATACCACATGAAGCAAAACAGTCCCCAAAAAGTCCAATTTTGGTTTGAAAATTAGTGAAAATGTTAATACCTACTCAGTCAATGATTTCTTTCACTCCTGTTCACTATTAGTTGAACAAAAAAATGTTTCATAGAATATTATAGAGAAGCGTGTGTGCAGAGTGCAGCTGCCTGTTGAAAGGCAGCTTAGGTTAGTTCACATGCAGTTGGAAACTCACTTGACTTGAGAAACAAACACTGGACTGCCTCTTCATATGAAAGCAGACTAGAGGAGGGACTATGTCACACTCAATGTTCAACCCTGATATTCTGTACTGCACCACAATTTAGACATATGCCTTCTATTTTTTATTCATCAGCAGGACAGCAGGTCTGCTTTAGCCTACCAAAGCTGTGTAAGGGGGCAACATTTTCAAATTAAGTGTTTGTTTTCATTCATTTCCTTCTGAGTCTCTCCAGTCCTGTCAAGCTTCAGCAAAGCCTTTTTATGTGATCTTCCCTCAAGGTAGGGAGGATATATAAAGAACAAAGAATGAAATTCTTAACTTTTAAGCAGACTTTTGCAACCCAAAACAGAAACAAACTCTTGAAACCCTGAAATACATTCCCAAGTGCCAGACACTGGGGAAAGAATACAGTGTTTTAAAAGTTGTATCTGTTTGTTCTCATTTTTCAAAAAACATACCTTCAAAAACAAAGGACAGAACCTGGAATATCTGCTAGGAGTCCTGCAGAAGGGAAGAATGTATGGCCATACATATATACATATGTATATGTATATAAAATATATATATTTTAACCATCAAGTCCCCAAAAGAAAGTTCAGCAAATCAGCACTACAGAGAGTAGACATAGTGAGGGCTTAGCTGTACTGCATCTCTGAGGAGTTCCCAGAGTCATTTCTATTTCTCTTCTGCACACGCCCCTAAATAAATTTGGGGTAGAGCTGGGGTATAGAGACTTTTCCCTGGCTTATCAGCAGACTCAGAAAATCTCCTCCTTCAGTGTGGTTCTGAGAGGTTGTATAGAGTGGTTGAAACCTCACAGCAAATCAAGTCTTCCCTATCTTTTTATCGATTGATTAATTGATTGATTTAATTTGATTCTAACATTTACTTGTACATATTTGTGGGATACAGTGTGCTATTTCAATGCATGCATACTCTGCAAAATTATTCACTTAGGGTAGATAGCATTGTTTTGTACCTATTAGTCCCCTATTTCTCCTTCTTTCCCCAGTCCCCTCCCCTCCTAACATCTACTCTTTACTTACCATGAGAACCACTTTTATTTTTTTCATTTTTTTAAATTCCATATATGAGTGAGATTGTGATGTGTTTGAATTTCTGCTGTGCCTGACTTACTTCACTTAATATGATGGTTTCCAGTTCCATTTGTGTTGCTTGAAATGATAGGATATCATTTCTTTTCACAGCCGAATAGTATACCACAGTTGTTTTTTTTGTTTGTTTGTTTTTGTTTTTTTTTACCCATTCACCTGTTGATGGGCATTTAGGTTGATTGCATCTCCTGGCTACTATGAACAGCATTGTGATGAATATTGGAGTGCAGGTGTCTTTTTGATATATTGATTTCATTTTCTTTGGGTATATATCCAATAGTGGGACAGCTGGGTAATAAGATAGATCTATTTTTACTTCTCTGAGGAACTTCCATATTGTTTTCTACAGTGGTGTACCAATTTACAATCTCACCAACAATGTATGAGGGTTCCCTATTCTCTGCATCCTTGCCAGCATTTATTATTTTCTGTCTTGCTGATAATACCCATTCTAACTGGGGTGAGATGATATCTCATTGTGGTTTTAATTTGAATTTTATTGATGATTAGTGATTTTGAGCATTTTTTCATGTGCTTTAGGTCATTTGTATGTCTTCTTTTGAGAAATGTCTGTACAGGTCCTTTGTCCATTTATTAAATGGTTTATTAATTTTTTGTTGTTGAGTTGTTTGAGTTCCTTATACATTCTCAATATTAGCCCCTTGTCTGATGTGTAGTTTGCAAACACTTTCTCCCACTTGGTAGGTTGTCTCTTCATTTTTTTGATAGTGTGTCTTCTCTGTACAGAAACATTTAAGTTTGATGTGATACAATTTCTGTATTTTTGCTTTAGTTACCTGTGCCTTTGTAGTTGTGTTAAAAAAAGCACTGCCCATTCCCATTTAGAGTAGCATTTTCCCTATGTTCTTTTCTAGTAGTTTCATAGTTTGGGGTCTTAAATTTAATTCTTTGATCCATTTTAAGTTAATTTTTGTGTATGGTGAAAGATAGGGTTCTAATTTCAGTCTTCAGCATGTGGATATCCAGTTTTCCCAGCACCATTTATTGAAGAGTCTGTCCTTTCTTCACTGCATATTCTTATCACCTTTGTCAAAAATCAGTTGGCTGTAAGTTGTTTGGTTTATTTCTGAGCTATCCATTCTGTTCCATTGGTCTATTTTTCTATTTTTATGCCAGTGCCATACTGTTTGGGTTACTATAGCCTTATAGTATATTTTGAAGTCAGAAAGTGTGATGCTTCCAACTTTGTTGTATTGTTCAAGATTATTTTAGCTATACAGGTCTTTTGTAGTTCCATGCACATTTTTTTTAAGTTTATTAATATATATATTTTTACATTTTATGTTGTCATTGTTGACCAGTTGGAGGGGAGAGGGAAAGCAGAAGAGGTAAGGAAATAGAGTGGGAGAAGGGGGAAGGAGGAGTGTCAGAATTGATGCCTGTGGCCCACCCCTCATTCCTGCAGGGGAGACAGGGAGTTTCCAGTGGTGGCTTAGTCATTGCTGGGCTGGGTGCAGATGTCAGGGGGTATGTGGCTAAAGCCCTTGCCTCCCACCACTGTGGCTCAGGAGCCTGGGGCATTTCTTGTGGTGTCTCAGAGGTCATCTCTGGGCTGGTTGTGGGTGCTAGGAGGTGTGGCTGAGGCCCTCAGCCCCCACCAACCCAGTTCAGGATAGCTTGGGGAACTTCCCACAGTGCTGAGGTCATTGCTGCTGGGCTGGTTGCAGATGTCAGGGGGTCATGTCTGAGGTCCCCAGCCCTCCCCTCTCCCTGGCTTGGTAGCCCAGGGGACTTCCAATCCTTCTAGGTTTTATAGGTGTTCTTTGGTGATGTGAGACCTTTACTAAATATCAAACTTTGTTCTGGTGTGTGGGTATTTTGTTTTTTCTTTCAGTTCTGTGTTGGGTTATTTGCTGTTCCTATCACTTAAACTTCACACTGGAACTAATTTGTTATCCTTTGCTTATTCTAAAATGGAGGAACTTCTTGTGGGGAACTGTACTTGAGCTCTGTGGTTGAGCTAAATGACTGCTTTACTGCTGATTCCCTTGGGAAGGCTTTTTGTGCACTCAGGTTTTAATGGTTGACTTTATAGATAATTCCAGGTCTCATGAGATCTGGTACATCTGGGTGTGTAGAAACTCTGGTCTGGGCCTGAGTCTGTTCAGCAAACTACACCCTCTGAAGTTCTGCATTCCTGACCAGTTTCCACTGAGTGGTCCTGTACTGAATGGGGTGCAGATCATCTGTCCTTGCATTTGAAGGACATAGCTGTGGCTTTTGCCAGCTCCTGCTCCATGCAATCACCAGCTCAAGCCTTGAAGTAGCCAGGGCTCAAAATAGTCAGAGTGGTTCTTTCTTTCTCTCATCGTGGCTTCTCCTGCCTTCATGCACTCTGTAGGTCTCTCCTCTTCTTCCCCTGATCTCTAGCATCCCCAGTTTGGCTGTCATTGCTTTTTAATAGTTGTAAATGATTTGTGGGAGAGAGTGATGCTGGGGACCGTCTGTTCTGCCATCTTGCCTGGAAGCTCTCCATGCACATTTTAAGATCATTTTTTCTGTTTTGCTGAAGAATGTGATTGGTATTTTGATATGGATTGCATTGAATGTGTAGATTGCTTTGGCTAATACTAACATTTTTATTTATTTATTTTTATTTATTTATTTATTTAAATTATAAAGAAATTTATTTCTTACAGTTTTTGTTTTTTATATTTTATTTTGTCGATATAAAATGAGGTTGATTATTGTTATGATGTGAATTTTTCCAACCCAAGAATATGGGATATCTTTTCATTTATTTGTGTCCTCTTCAATTTTTTTTCTTTTTTACCAGTGTTTTATATTATTCATTGTAGAGGTCCTTTACCTCCTTGGTTAAATTTATTCTTAGGTATTTCCTTGTTTTGGTAGCTTTTTAATGGGATTACTTTCTGGATTTCTTGTTCACCTGTTTCATTATTGGCATATAGGAAAGCTACTGATTTTTGTGCATTGATTTTGTATCTTGCCCTTATACTGAATTCATCTATTAGTTCTAGTAATTTTTTGGTGGAGTCTTTAGGATTTTCTATGTATAGGATCATGTCAACTGCAAATAGGAACAGTCTTACTTCCTCATTTCTGATTTGGTTGAACTTTATTGCTTTCTCTTGCCTTATTGTGCTGGCTAGAACTTCCAGTACTATGCTGAGTAAGAGTCGGAAAGCAGACATCCTTGTCTTATTCCAGATCTTAGAGGAAAAGCCTCTAATTTTTATCCATTCAGTATGATTATACTGTGGGTTTGTCACATATGGCCTTCACTGTGTTGAGGTACATTTCTTCTATACCTAATTCATTGAGTGTTTTTGTCATGAAGGGATTTTGGATTTCGTCAAATGCTTTTTCTGAATCTATGGAAATGATCCTATGGTTTTATTTCTTCATTCTGCTGATGTGATGTCTCACGTTTATTTATTTGCATATGCTGAACCATCCTTGCATTTCTGGGATGAATTCCACTTGATAATGGTGGGTGATCTTTTTAATGTGTTGTTGGATTCTGTTTGCTAGTATTTTACTGCATATCTTCCTATCTGTGTTCATTAGTGATATTGGTCTATAGTTTTCTTTTTGTTGTTGTTTTGTTTTCTTTTTTGTTGTTGTTGTTATGTCTTTTTATGGCTTTGATATGAGGTTAATGTTCTGCTACAGTGATTACTCTGTGCAGGTCCCAACCAGCTAAAGATAAATGTAAACCAACAACTCTTTCCTCAGGCTCAGGTTGCTCCCTTCTCTCAAAGCTATTCTACTGCTATCCAGTGAGATGTCCAGAGACAATTTAGGACTCCCAGATGTGCAACCTGGCACATTTATATGAATGCCTTGTGAAGTAAGCTTTGCCCAAGAGGATGATGGGATAAAATAGATAAATGCTTTGCCCCTTCCTCTCCTGGGTGATCATGATACTGATTTTAGGAGGCATATAGGATTGAGTAATTAGTAAAAAAATAGAAGATGTCAAATAAATAATGCATCTTTTATTGGATATCAACTTAGAGTCTATTTCCACAATCTGTTACTATTGTTTCTTGGATCACACTGCCAAATATTGTACCTGCACTCAAGCTCCTTGTCATGCAGTGGTATCATGGATCCTAGGATGCCTATCTGTAGGTGAGTGGAAGGAAACACATTTTGTTGCCCAGTGACTGTAGCACCTAAGTGATATAGGGAAAACATAATTTTGAGAACTGATAACTGTTGGAAGCCTTAAAAATAAAAATGATAGGGAGGAAAAGAATATATTTTCAGTATCTGATGCTGAGTCAATTACATATCTATACAGAAAAAAAAATGAATCTTGGTTTCTACTTCGTATCATATGTACACAAAAATCAGTTCCAGATGAATTGTATATTTAAATGCAAGAAGGAAAACAATACACTTTTCAGAAGAAGATAGGAGAGTACTTTCATGACCTTCAGAATACATGCAAAGATTCATTAAATAGGGCATAAAGAGAGTAGTCCTCAAGAGAAAAATGATAAGTTGGACTATATTAAGATTTTTGAGCTGCGAGATTAGGCAAATTCTGAGCTTTCACTTGAAATTGCACCATTGCTTCCTTCCCCCTTTTCCTTATCCAGCCTTCCCAACTCACTTCTTTCTCCTGGAGACAATCCCTCAATCAATCACTCTCACATGTTGGTGACATGGCTCAGTCCGAGTCTGAGAGCCTCAGGACTAAGTAAGCCAATGGTGTAATTCTCAATTGGAAGCAAAAAACCTGAAAGCTGTGGGTTGCCACTAGTGTAAGTGCTAGAACCTAAAAACTGGAGAGCCTACAGTTCTGATGTCCACAGACAGGAGAGAAGAGTGTTATCACAGCTCTCTGTTTCTTTTCTCTCTGGGCCCTGCAGATTGGTAGATGCTTCCTCATATTGAGAGTGGATCTTCCCCACCTAGTCTACTCATGCTAATCTTCTCTGGAAAAACCCTCACAGACACACACCAAAATAATGCGTTACCACGTTTCTAAGTAGTCCTTAATCTAGCCAACTTGACACCTACAATTAACCATCACATCTACCTTTGCTGTACTGATGCCTTTCCCTCAACTTATACCTAAACTATAGTGGCAGTTCCCTACAGTAAACTATTGGAGGAAGAAAGGACTGACATAGATGGGTTAGTTTTAGCAAGAATGGACTGTTGCCACAATACAATACAAGTTAGGAGTGACTCTAAAAGAAAGTCATGAAGGGAAATCCTTCCAGTTGAAAAGCTGCAAGCATGAATGAATACTTGGGTATTCATTTTGTATGGAGAGAAAAGGCACTTGAGGAACAGATGTGCAAGTATTTCTGACCAATTGTAAATGATTTGGTTCATGAGAGAATCTTGATTGGCAAATGAGAGATAAGGAAGTCTGGAACAGAGACACATGGATAGGCATCCGAGACTGTGTATAGTGTGAGCAGAATTTGTGCCTTCTATTAATTTCCACTACACAAAATATACCACAGGAGACATTGTCAACAATAGACTAGACAATATGTTTATGCAGTAGCCATTGTGGCAGAGATGGATACTAGGCATAGGTCCAATAACATGGGCTTTCCTCAATCAGAACTAGCTAATGCCTCCCAAATGTCCAATATACTAGCAGCAGAGACTGATGCTGATTCCTTGATGTGGCATAATTACTTGAGCAGGCCAGTCCATCACTGAGAGGAAGACTGATTACATTGGATTTTCATCCCAATGGAGGGGTAGTGATTCATACGAGAATTGACACCCACTTACTCCAGATGTGGGTTTGCCTTCCTTGCTTACATTGATTGCATCATAACCATCATCTGAAGCTTATTTAATACATGATTTAGCGGCAAAATATCCTCCATACCATTGCCCCAAACCAGGGGACCCATGGGTGACAATGGGTGCATAAAAGTAGATTCCATTGATCTTTATGTCTCACTATTTAGAATCATCCAGCCTAACAGAATGGGAAAAGTAGTTTATTAAAGCCTCAGCTAAGGGGCCAGCTTTGGGATAGCCTCATGTAGGGATGGAGTCCTCATCCTCCAGGATGTAGTTAGTATTTATGCTGCACCAAAGGTTGATGTTTTGTTAATAACAAGAATGTATGGACCTAAAAATAATAAGATAGATATTGGGTTGGACTGTCTCACCGTCTCACCATGACTTATGAGGAACCAGTTCTAGAACATGTGCTCTCCATCCCTCAACCTTAGATTCTGCTAGATATACATCTCGAGTTTTTGTTTGTTTTGTCTATTTGAAAGGGAGAAGGGAAGAGAGAGAGGAGTGGGCATGAGAAATACATCTAAAGTTTCCACTAATCTTGAAGCTCCCACTACCATCTGATTCATTGGTCACTTATTGCCACTGGAACAACATGCAAAGATAGGAGTTACTAAATTGACAGATGTCATAGATTGATTACCATACAAAGGTAAGGATTATGCTGTATATGATGGACAAGGAGAAATATATCTGAAACCTAGGGGATTTCCTGATTGATCTCCTAGAAATTTCCTTGTCTAGTGTTCATAGTGTATATGTAATTGTCCTGAAAGGGGCATGCTAACTAAAAGCTCAGACTCCTCATAGATAAAAGTCTGAGCCATCCATTACTTATAGGCTCCATATCTACCAAAGTGCTTGCTGGAGGTGGAGACTATCTAGCATGGTTGGTTGAGGAAGAAAATGATAAAATCAATTAAGAGTTTGGATCAGTTAAGCTACGGTGGCTGGGACTATGGCTTATTTTATTAACCCTCTTGTATTAAATATTTGCAGAGGAATTTCTGCTTATTACCTTGAAGGAGATTTAGATAATTTGGATTTAATGGAGGATACATGGGATCTGAGTGGTGCAAGGAGTGGACTGTATCAAAAGGATACTTCTTGAAATTTCCTTCAGTTATGGTCCTAATCTTATTACAGTCCCTGTTGTGATGACTCTTCTATTTGTCTAGCCAGCTTTACATAATGAAATGTGACAGTGCTTTAGTGCAGACTCAGGCTATGCACCTCTCATTTTCTGTTCAAAGACTGGGCACTCACCTGTGTGTAATTCAGAAGTGCAGAGGAGTTAATACCTTGTGAGGCATCTCTTGATCAAGGAATGAGGGAGCTGATGGATAAATAGTCTTTCTGTAGGCCGAAGTCTCTGGAGACACATTTTAGGTAGTCCACAGCATCAAGCGTCCAGTTGCCTACAGAGGTGGCTAATGTGCTTTCTTATAGTGGCTCCTCACCATTCCCATTTTGCTGCTTCTGTCCCAGATTCCTACTATCTGGATTGCACTCCCAAGTAAAGTACTTGCACTTAAACCTTGTCTCAGGCTCTCCCTTTGAGGGTATACAAGCTAAGTCAAATATCAAAGCCTCAAGTTGGTGCCTAGGTAAATGGGCATGAGGCTGTCCTCACAGAGTCCAGAATGGAGTAGAGAAAGCAGTCAAGAGTTCCTGACCTTCCTAGGACTGAGAAGCTCAAGAGAGGACTGAGAGGGTTGGTGCCCAAGATTTTTCAGCCTCTCAAGGAATATTGAATTACTAAGAAGACTAGCAGAAGTGTGAAGGTTGGGAGGATAATAGGACAGCTCTGTGAACCTAACTGAAAACCATGGCTAAGCTATTAGTACAGTAGCCACTCCTTATTCACAGATTTGATTTCCATGGTTTTGCTTCCCACAGTTTCAGTTACCCATAGTCAACTGCGGACCAAAAATATTATATGGAATATTCCAGATATAAACAATTCATAAGTTTTAAATTGTGAACTGTCTTGAGCATGTGATGAAATCTAGCTCCATCCAGTGCTGTCCTTCCCAGGACATGAATCACACCTTTGTCCAGCCTGTCCATGCTGTGATGCTCCCTGCCAGTTAGTCACTTAGTAACTGTCTTAGTTATCAGATCACTGTCAAGGTATCACAGTTCTTGATTTCAAGTCACCCTTATTTTACTTAATAATGGTCCCAAAGCACAAGAGTAGTGATGTTGACAATTCAGAAAAGACAGAGAAGCACTAAAATGCTTCCTTTAAGTGAAAAGATGAAAGTTCCCAACTTAATAAGGAGAGGGAAATATTTTGCTTGCTTAGGATCTACTGTAAGAAAAAAAATCTTCTATTCATGAGACTGTGAAGAAAGAAAAAGAAATTCATGCTAGTTTTGCGATTGCACCTCAAACTATTAAAGTTAAGGCCACAGTGTATGATAATGCTTAGTTAAGATGGAAAAGACATTCAACTTTTGGATGAAAGACATGAACAGCAATGTGTTCCAACTGACGACATTAGGGTTCAGTACTATCAGTGGTTTTAGCATCCACTGGGGTCTTGGAACATATCTCCTAATGATAAGGGGGGACACTTGTATTGTGAGTACAGGCAGTTCAAAGCAAGAACCAAGGAAGACAAGTTATTCTTGAAAAAATCATCAGCAAGAGCAGAAAATAGCATATAGATCAGATGTTACTCTACCTATGTTTTCCAAACCCACACCATATGACTTTATATCACTCCCTGAGGGGAATGCAAACTAGATAGAACAACACTGATTTTTCTCTTCACATTTTACCAAAGGAGACAGAGACTTAAAACCTGTACTGAATAAGTTACTATATAACTGTAAGAGATAATTCAATTATCAGTGGAAATTATTGTTTAAGAGCAAGATTAATTTCAGATAGGTAACTTTTATTTTAACTTCACAGGAGTTTATAAACTATTTGGAAATACAAATTTTCAGTTCAGCCTATGAAAACTGTAAACCCAAATCGAATGGTGAATTTTTAGAGCAAGTTTTTAGTGTTCTAGACAAAGATATGCTACCCAAATAATATTCCATCGGCATATATCGCTCTATTTCCTGAGATATAGTATTATACAACTTTTGTTTTGTTTATTTTGTCAGGTAAGTTATCCATAAATTCATCTCAGAGGTATACAGAAGTCTCTTTAGCTTTCGTTTTCTGTTTATTTTAATTTACAGTTTTAACAGTACAATTATTTTTATAGCCATTGGAAAGAAAACTCAGGCTGAATTGAGCTGTTGTCAAATTACACTCGAAATTATGTTTTCTAGAATAACCCTACCAATAAGATTTAGGGTTAGAATCAGCAAAAAGATAAACTTGTATGACATTTGGAAGGTGGAGGGAAGTAAGGCCATTATTCCCAGGAGTTCATGGGTCATTTAGAGCACTGGACAGACACAGAAGTCCCCAGGGGTCCCAGCTTGCCCTCATGCTTCTGCATTCTGATAAGGGCCCACCATGCTTCTGTGTTCTGTTAAGGGCTAAGTGCCAGTGCAGCTACTGATGCAGCAGCCACGCATAGGCCGTGGCTTCTCAGCAACCTTTCACTGAGCACCTCCTTTTGCTCGTGGCTCATCAGTGAGCAGTCTCCCATTGAAGGCTTGGTGTGCCTGGCTCCACAGATTTCCCTATAAGCTCTGACTTGTTGACTCATGGCAGGGCTTCAGTAGGAATGATTGTTGATTCTTTCCCTGATCTTCCTCCAACCTCCTTCCATACCTTCGTTTTATCAGCTTCTCCCACGTTTTGCAGAAAGTCTAATCCATACAATATATTCTTTATTCTCATAGTATTCATTGTGCCTCTGCCTCCCTGAATGAACCCTGACTCATACAACACTAAACTAATTCCATTTTCAATGAAACAGACATTTGCTGAGCACCTATCTTGACCCAGACACTGGCTCAAACACTGATAATTCAACTATCTTTAAGATTAGTATGAATAATTCAATCATGATGAAATAGTAACTGTACTTTTAAATGGGTGACTTCAATCCAAAATTCATCTCAGAATTTAAACACATTGATAATCCAAATCTCGTCCAATCCTGTCCAACACACTAATGTGTCTCTTCTCCTAGCAGCACCCCCAGCAGTGAGTCTGCTTTCCTAGTCCACTGGTCTATGGCTTTGGGGAGTACAAAGAACGGTGACCATAAGTCTGAGCCTGCTTTTACTGGTAGAACAACTCTCACTATTTTATCTGCATCGGTTATGAAGAAAAATATATTACCATGGATCTTTTAAACCCAGACCAGACATTTGAACTGTCATTTTCACCTCTGATTTCCATCAAGGTTCACAAAGCTTTTAAAGGCACTCAGTAATGTATCCTGTATATCAAGATCTACAAAAGGCGACGTTTCTGTTCTACGGGGGTGAGAGGCAGAGCGCTGGACTCTTTGTAGTCCACAACCAGGGAGTTCAAAAGCACCAACAAAGGACTTTTATGCAGCCAAGGACTTTTTTCTATGACTTTTATTCTGAGCAAAATGTATTCAGCCAAGAAAGAATGGGAAATAGTGGTCTTAAAATAATTTCCATGGCAGAAACTGGATTTCAAATGATATAATGAACTAATGTGCAGTAAAGGGATGGAGATAATCAGCTCAGACAAGGCATTTAATAGAGTTAGCAGAAAAATAATTGATCCACATTCTATGTGGTTCTTATAAAAATAACTACATGGATAAATTAATAAAGCCTTTAATAGGTAATTGCAAAAATATAGATACATGATAACTATTGACAACTTGTGATATATCATATAAGCTGGATTAGAATTCAGGTATTTGTTCTCTGTAAGAGTCCATGACTGTGTTCTTTTTTCATAATGGAAATTTCCATTTTCCATTTAGATTTGTAATTTTAGTACATGGATCTTGTTTATGTCTTGATTATTTATAAGTTTTATGATTCACAGAGATGTTAACAAAATTTATAGGATACAGATGCAATGAAATAGTAACATGCATAAAGCGTTGAAACAAGAATTAAATTAGACTAAGATTGTAAAACAGGAAAGAATGTATTTACCTGCTTTGTCAAAAAGTTGGAGGTATTCTTTGGACACTCAAGTTCCACATGACAGGTCATTTATTTAGCTGTGGTATGGAATTTTGTTTTACCCATTCTCTGAATGAGGACTGGAGTTAATGCAAAATTTTGATTTCCTTAGCACTAAGGTGGAGTCACCTACAGAGGATAAAAAACAATTGCCTAGGAAACCACATGGTTTGTCATATTGTCCCATCTCAGGTTACTTCCTATGATGAGGGCCCTTCATGTCCTGGTGGTATAGCCAGTAGCTCTGAAGTACTACTTTTGTTTCGAAGAAAACATACTTTTTTTTTTTTTTTAAATGACTTCAAAGCTCTTAAATGATTGCTTTTGCTTTCAATTCCCTGAACACTGGCAGTTTTAAATTGTCTCCTGCCTGGAGCTTTGCCCCAACTTTGATATCCCCGTTTGATTTCATGCCCTTAAGTGTAGCTTGTTTGGGACTTTGTGGCCTGTCTCTTGGTCTCTATATGACCTTAATGTCTTGCTCTTGTTTCAATGTATGCCCCTGACCTTACATGTGACCATCTGCTACCATGAATTTCAGAGATGGAAAGAATAACCAACTATGCACATTAATTCTTGCCACAGGAATTTACGCTTTGTGGTCCTCAACTTGGCCTAAGTATATTGTTTCAAGTTCTCCAACAAAGTTATTCCTCTAAGTATTAATATTATAAAATGTTTACATAGATTTTAAAAGTCACTTAATAATGTATTTTGTATGTTAAGATCCATATGTGGATAATTCAAAAAGTTTGTGGAAAAATAATAGGTAGTAGGAATCCTTTTATGAATTTTTCGAAGTACCCTTTTATCTGTAATGGTGATAAGTTATTATTATTATAGCTTTAATTTGTTAAGCAGAACTATGAGCCAGGGCTGTGTCAATGGGGACTGCGTCATGATGTACAATCCTGGAGCTAGCACTGCACAGCCAAAGCAACTGCATACAGCAGCCATAGTACTAGCTAGGCACCTCAAACACAATTCTGTATTTAGTCCTTACAATAGCAATGCAAGATAGTTGTTATTGCTCTCATTATAGAGGGTGAAACTAAAGCTCAGTAAAGTTTAGTCACATGTCCCAAATCATTCACCTAGTAAGGTGCAAAATGGAGGTTTTATTTCAGATTTGACTCAAAATCCCATTCTTTTTCATTATACCTTGACTTTGCATTGACTTTTACAAATCATATATGGTATATAGTGATTTAATATTTAAGGGGTAGAGCTATTGGCCTACATCAAAGTCATTCTTGTGAATGTTTCCTATATTTCACATATTTTCTTAAAATTAAATATTAAGGGGAGAAGGTATAAGACAACATAGCACTCTACCGAACTTTATGTAAGGCAGGAAATGATCTGAATTTGTCTTGAAGGGCAATCTGTTCACTGCTTAGATTTGGGAAATGCTGGAGTTACCTCTGTTAGAGTGTCACCATCACGGTTAGGAATGTTTTCAAGATTATAGGTATATGGGCTGAGCTAACCAGTGATTGATGACACTCGTTATTCTTAGACACCCTCCCGCAGCCTCCCAGAAACGGTAAAGAGCACATTTCATGACTGTACTTCGTAAGTTTGTTTACCGAGTGTTAACAGACATAGGAACATAGTATCAAAAAAATATTTTGCGCCTTTCAAACACATTTTTTGGTCACTACGCAGTTCATGAGCAATAAACTGATTTTGTTCCCGCTTTTAAAAAACATCTTTTGAAGACCAATATGCTAAACCCAAATAAAATTAAATTAAAAACTAAGGCCATTTTAAATAAATCATTTGCAATATACTGTGGCTGTGTAGGATATTATCATCAGGGGAAGCCAGATGAAGGGCACAACGGAAGAAAGTCTCATAATTTTAGTAACCCTTATGAGTAAAACTATTAAACAATAAATAGTTATAACAATGGGAAAATTATAAAAATTTTTTAACTTATTTTTTAATACATTTTCTTTTTGAAGTCAGACACATTGTTCTTTCCATGTCTTCACTAATTGAGATGTCATTCGTTAATTGCAATACAATTAATTCTGTAATGGTGGTCATGTTTATCCAAATAGAAGCTAATGATATTTTTATATTTACACTATTCTGCAAAGTATATAAATGGTGGTCATGTTTATCAAAATAGAAGAGAGGAGGCTTTAATGTCTATCACAATTAAGATGACAATGTATAGAGTGGAAATAAAAAAAATAAAAGGGAAATCCAAACTAAGAAAGGGTTTCTAATTGTGGGAGAGGGTTATGAAGAACCATAAAATACATTGAAAAATACATTTTGGATTGTCCGAATTTGGGGTAACTCATGAAATCATTTTCCCTCCACAAGAAATGTTTATGAAAACCTATGTAGCAATATAAAAACTGTTTGGAAATACAGTTTAAACGAAATCATGGGTCTAAAAGGAATTACATTTTCTTCTTTATCATAATTATCATCATTATTATTACCACTTGTCAAACACCTATTTTTTTGTCAGGCAACACTACTTAGTTCTAAACTATCAACAAACTTTGTTCTAAAACTATTAACAAACTTTATATTAGAATCCCTTAGATTGTAGCTATAAAGGTACCCATAATCAATAAAAATATTTCTTTTATTTTTCTACAGAATAATAGAAACAACTCAACTAATTGGTAAATCATTAATATAGTTAGTATCTGCAGTATTTTAATTTTCAAATAATATCCTTTGAAAACAATATTTTTATATTTACGCTATACTGCAAAGTGATATAATGACACTAAAGCTTTGACTCATTTATTTTTGAGTTTCACCTATGTTCTGGGTATTCTACTAAAATATAATGGTTATAAAACAGACCTGCTGAAGCTTGTAGTTCAGTGGGGGGAGGGGGAAAAGTGTCAAAATATAATTTAAAATAAATACATAGCTACAATTGTAATAAGAATTATAAATACAAAAGTTCAAAGATATGTAAATCAAGAAATTTGGGTTCTATTCTGAACCCTACCATTTAACTATCAGTGAAACATTGAGAGAATTATATTCCGTAGGGCCAAGAATTTTTTGCAGACATTTTGATTCTATACATGTGTAAGCAGATTTCTTATTTATATCTTATTTTTATAGCTATTTTAAAGAAATCTCTAATAATAATTTAATTAATTATTTGGAAAAGACTAGAGTTAACATTCATTGTTAAATAATTTTTTCAGTATAGGATAAAAGATGACTATAAGACTTCATATAAATCCAATCGTAAAGCCATATTTTAAAGGAAAACATGTTTATCAAAATTTTGTCTTAATACATTATATTTCCACTGCATTTTTAAGGTCAAAATGCAATTTTCTTCTTGTGGCTGAGATAGTGTAATACTGATAAATTTTTAAATTAATATTTCTTTATGTTATTTTGAAGAATGCCCTATATGTACTTAACTATATCTTATGAAAATTTGCCTAAAACAAAGTTTATGGAGATCTATCGTTTTTCTGCTGGGTTATGAGGTCACAGCTAATATATATTAGCTGTAATTGCTATGTTCTGATTACTGTATAATATCTTTTACACAACTGTGTTATATGAAGTAGATGCTTTTTATGGATCACACTTTACAGCTGAAGAAATTGATACTTAGTTGCTAACTACCCTGCTCAGGATGTCTGTTAGTAAAGGATAGGTCAAGATTTGAACCTAGTCAGTCTGCCACCAGAGTTTGCACACCTGCAACCAGGCAACTATGTCTTCTTTTGCAAACATCTAAGAATGGCCTTACCTTTTTGGATACTAAGTAATGTAGACCTTCTCTTCACTATTCTGGCGCTAAGTTTGGAAGACACTTTTTGACAGTTTTAATGTGTTAAAATGTACTGACCTGCCTTCCAGCATTTTCTATACTTTTCTTTTTCGTTAGTCTAAGAATGGGATTATTATGGACTTGTTAAAATGGCAGGAAAACCTATAGGATTCTTCTAAAGAGCTGTGACCTAGTTTTTTAAGTGCAATGTGCTGTTAAGGTTTAGGGTTAAGAGAAGGGTTTTTTTGCCTTAAATTTGCAAATCTCTGTTAATGAACCTCAATTACGGACTTCACTTGGTTGTTTCTCCATATTATCAGGGCTTGAAGGAAACTTTTCATCCCCCAAAATTTAGAATTGGAGAAGTTTTTTGTAATTTGGACCAATTCCCTTCTTCATAACAAAGGAATTTAATTGGGTTGAAATCCATCAGTCCAAGTAACCTGTCAGCATAATTATGATTTCAGATGAAAATTAGAGTGAAATGTGCTGATGGAAAACATTATTTCTTTTAAAAGTTGTTTGTTAGAGTTACTTTGAATACTGTTAAGTTCCCGTGAATGTTTACTGTAAATGAACTATTTGCAGTATTAATTTTATAGCGAAAGAGAAATTAAGAAACTGACCTCCAAAAAGAATGCTTTCACTGTATTTCATGTACAACATTATTTATCTCAATGGGGTGGTACCAAGGAAGTAATAATGCTTGTCATTTTTTAGTGTGTTTATAGTCAGTAAATTTCTTTTAAGTATATCAAAAACCTATATAGATGTCTTGTTTTAGGGAAATAGAATTTCTCTTAGAATTTTTAGGATTGGGTGTATAACAATTATAGTTCAATTGTTCCAGTCTTGGCTACCCTACCCATTAGGATCAGATGTAGGATTAAGAAAACACACACACACACACACACACACACACACACACACACACACACACATACAACTAATGCTGTGATCCCAACCTAGGAAAAATAAATAAGAATCACTCAGATAAAACACAGTCAATGTCACAGTTTTAATGCACCTGACTCTCCAACCCAGTTTAGTCTAACAATTCATACCTTCTTTTTTCTCCTTACTGACCTCAAACTGTGATATATTTCTATACCTGTGAGAAAATTTCCAGGCTATCCCTATATAGCCTTCTCTGAATAATACCTTGATCTCTAGTCAAAATAAATTTTCCTTTATTTGCACTTCCCAAGTCATTTAAATCTTCCTCTACTCATATTTCACATGCATTTCATTGTCTGCCTCTGTCATTTACTTGTAAGCTTTTTAGGTGTGGTTTTCAATTCGTTTGTATATTCTTTTCTATGTCAAAAATTATTGAGTAGATCATCAAAAACTATCTGCTGAATTAGACTGAATTTGGAAATTCACTAACAAATACTAGATGAAACACAACGTGGAGAAATAATATACTTCTTCACGATCAAGGCATTCTTCAGTCTTTGGTTCACTTAGAAGTTCCACTCATGTCATCCTTTTGTTGAAATTTGCTAGGGAATGAGTCCATTTTTGAAATAACCTTTGGATTTCTATATTTGTCTTTGGATGGTGAATACCTGTCTCCTTATATTTCAAGACGTATCTCAGGTTTTACCTTCTCTATAAAGCTTTTTCTAACTCCTTTATGCCTTCCTTCTACTTCCAGATGAATTGACCTTCTTTGTGCTCTCAGAGCATATTATACAAATACAAGTTAGTCTTTCCTGTCTTCCTCTTCCTCTTCCTCCTCTTCCTCTTTCCCTTCTTCTTTAACCAGAGTGTCTGCTGCTTGAGGGCGGGGAATATGCTGATTCATCATCACCTGAAACCAAATTGCCATTAAAAAGAAAAGTTATTTGAGTAAATGAACAGAAGATTCTGCAGCAAAAAGCCTATTTATAATGTTGTTCTCACTCAATTTCTTGGCTAATTTGGCCATCAGAACCTTACTTCTTCCTCTACCATGCTGTGCACTGGAAGATAAACCCAAATAGTACTTTTAATTTGAAGCTGTCCTACAGGATTTCTAATCATATTATCAATTTTCATTTCTTTTATGGATTTTTGGTTTTTGAGAAGAGATATTTGGGCATGGGAAAAAGCATATAGTTCTATGCAAAGGACAAAGAAGCAATCTTTTTTTTTTTTTCCTTTTTTTTGTCTTTTTTCGTCGCCGGCAATGGATCGCAACCCTCAGTGTTGCTCCCGTACCGGACCGGGACCGGCAACGGGATCGCAAGCCTCAGCGCTGCCCCCGCACCTCGCTCAGCCAGTGAGCGGGAACCGGTCTGTATGTGGGATCCAAACCCTCGGCGGGAGCACCACCGCGCTTCCCAAGCGGCGCACTATAGCAGTGCGCCACCGGGCCAGCCCCAAAGAAGCAATCTTTAAAACCTGGTTTCATAAGGGATAACAATATGCATATGGGATAAATTATTAGTTTCAAAGAGTGACATCTGCTTGTAATTTTTTTCTTTTATCCGATACTTTCTAGATGCTAGGTCAAGCCCTAGAATCGTCTGATACATTTCTCATTCTCAAATATTGTTCTTTGCTGTACTATTTCTTTTCTAGGTCCCGTGCATGAGCTCTCATGCATTCTAAGGCACATTTTACTTCATAAACTTTGCAAAATTTCTGCTACTTAAAACTAAAAGTGCCACCTATTTTTAAATACTTATTTGCACCAAACTAAAATGCGATTCTTTTGTTTCATATGTGTCATTTGAAAAAGAAACTGCCTTTTTATAGTTATCTCCACCTATAGGATTAGTATCAATACAAGCAATTAATACCTTAAATGTAATTAAAAAAATTAAGCAACCATTTTTTATTGCCCCTGATTTTTTTCTTCCTACCCGTTTGTGATGTTCTTCAAAATCATCATGAAAGGAGTCTTAGAAACAAAACAACTGAAAACTGTGTCTTTCAAAGCTTCACAAACTCACCTTTTCATTTCATCTTGTGCTGTTATGTAAAATTTGGCCCAGCATTTTGCTCAGCAAGATGGCAATCATTAACAATGTATTTCTCTAAACTGTTGTCGCAAAGCTATTATTCAGTCAGGGTTACAACCGAGTTAATTTTGGGAGAGAGCTGTTCAAAGAGGCCCAGAGCTGTGGCGTTTATGAACACCGCCTTTTCTCTTATTTCTAATTAGTGTGAAATGGTTCCAAACAGGAGTCAGCGCCACAGACGTCCGTGTAGCACAAAGCCAGGCTTGTTAAAGGACAAGGAAACAGTTTTGTTTTGCTGAATAAACAGTTGCGTCATAAAGCCTTTTCAAAAGGAATACAGTCTGATTTACCACACTCCTTAAATGCGGGACGTTTTTTATATGCCTCTGAGTCTTTTTCATTAAAGTTTAAAAGGCCTATTATTATGACTCAATATAGTGATGATATGTTTGTAATTTTTCCCTGCAGTAGGACTGCAGACTTCCCTAGTAATACATTTTATCTTCTCTTTTTTATTTTATAAATTCACTTTTATCTTTTGTGGGTTTTTTTGATGCATGGCTGCTCTTCTACATTTCACTCTACACCATTAAAACAAGTTTGTTATTAATAGTTAACAATACTGAAAGAAAACCTGTTTATCATTTTTTCTGCAAAATCTACTTTATGTTGCATGATAGATTATTGTTTCCTTCCAATATAAATTCCCAACCCTTGTTGCTAGTAATTTATATGTACAAGTACTGAAAATGGTGTAAGTATAGTTCACCACTAGGGATCTTCTGACATTTGCATTAGGTGAGTACATTGAACAATTGCATCTGATCTAGAATATTTCTCACTTGGTATTCACTATAGACAAACTCAGAGACCCGACTGGACATTTTTAGTCAAATCACACAAACCCTGGTCTTACATTTGCCCTAGATCACTCAGCAATAATGTATAAAAACATGCTAAATTTCTGTTTCTTTTTGGGAAAATTAAATATTGTCTTAAGTTTTCTGCATTTTTCCAAAATTCCTAGTATATTTTAAGTGCATAGAGTGGGTACTCAACACTGGTTTTTGAGTAATATCACTTTCCTCATGCAAAGTAATATGAAAAGCTAAACTTCCTTTAAATGAATGTCTCTGAAATATTTCTTATATGAAGTAATAACTGCATTAATAAATATGCTTAACTTCTAGTTATGGAATGTCATTCATTGTTGTACTATCAGATACAAAGTTATTTCAGAGATCAGAGATCAGAAAATACTTAAGAGATTATAAAATCATAATCCCTATTGCCTTGATGTTGAAATTGTGCATTTATATCTAGGCAGGAAGCAGAAAATTTAATTCTAAGTGTGTTTTTCACTCTGAAATCAGTGAAAAAAATTATTTAACTCATGAAATGCTAACTGTTGTAGAGAGTAAGGCTCACTGAAGAGGTGTGCATAAAAGAAAAAAGCACCCAAGAGAATGTTAATTTATATGGCCAGATGAAAAGGAACATTCAGAAGCCAGTGAGCAGGTTTGATACTTTTTACCCTCTTCTGCTGTAACTTACAGGACCCTTAATTCTAAAATATGCTCTTTCTCTGTCTTTGCTAGCATTTTCATAATCTTTTTCTTACTGCATAGTCACAAAAACTAAAGAGGCGTTTTAAGCAGATAGATAGGTAGCTAGCTATAGATAAAGAATTAGATATATTTTAAGAAATATATATACACACACAAACAAACATACATACCTACACACACACACACACACACACACACACATATTATAATTTGGAACATCATTTACATTAATTTATAATAATTATTTCCCCTGAGAATCTTAATGTAGAGTTTATTATTTGTTTTTCTGCTGTGTACACTGAAGAAAGAGATTAAATGTTGCTTAAATAGCAAAGTATACATAAGAACGTGACCTGACAGTGTTTCACCTTTCACTTTGGTTTTGCAGTTATTTCCCACAGCAAAATCTCCTTAATTCCTACAGTGTGTGCTTTTCTGCCCCTGAATTCTCAGTAACTTCAACACTCCACCAGAGATCTATAAAATAATTACCTCCCATTATAATGTGTCACATTAAAGATGGGCAAAATCAACTCTTAAAAAAAATAGAAAAAACTACATGAATTAAGAACTTTAATGTAAACTGAAAGAAATAAAGATAAATAGTACATTCTTCTCAGATTTTAAGTTTTCATGTATTTGTTTGACAGTAGCATATCCACTTATTTCATGTAAAATAACGTATCTTCTAATCTAACCAACTTTGTCTTTATTTAAACAAGTTGAGTTGAGTTTGCAGAGTTAGTTTTTTATATTTTGCGCATATATAAAATGTTTTGGCTAGGCTAGAAGACTTTTATTTTGTAGTTTTCTGTCCTCTTGTATATTTTTTATTATTGTTTAATTACTAAAATCAGTGTGTAAGAGGAGAAGAAACAAGGAAGATCTGTTTTTTATAAAATGTGTCTTTCTGAAGTCCTGAGTGTAGAGAAATCAGGAATAAGTCAGAGTCGAAGCTAAACAACCATACAGAAAAATAAAGCTATTCTATACACCTAATTTCATCTTAACACTAAGTTGTTGACACTGCATGATTAAAGGGTAGAATGTCCTTCTTTTCATCAATGCAGATAACACACAGATTTTTTGTAAGATATGCATTTACTAAAGCTGAAGTTAGATATCAATCTGGAATAATCTGCTGGTAATCTGGAAAAATAAAGACAACAAGCAGTTTGTTATTTCCTTTACACAGGGCTGGGGTACTTCTAGAGTTCATTTTCTAGTGATATGAAAGTGTGAATTCATTTAAATTCCACATTAAAAGGGCAAGCCTAGGTGAAAGTCAAGCACTACATATCTCTAACATTATCACAGTGGAGGGGTCATAGATGAAAGAGATACAGTGAGAATTCACCACCTAATGCTCCTCCCTGTATCATAGGATTCCCTTACCTGTAGTTAGCCTAATTAAACCGGATAGGGGACTGTTCTTAATTGGTTCCCTGCTCTATTAAGTAATGCAGATTTTTTTCCTAGTTGTATAAGGTATCTTCTCTCTTTGGCCCTACTCTGTATATCTGGAAATTATGCATTTCTGCAGTTCCATGCTTTTCTTTATTCACTTCCTTTGAAATTAATGAATATTTTCATTAGTTGTATTTTGCATTAAATAATGCTGCAGCATCACATAATTTAGATAAAATTTAAATTAATAAATTTTACATAATTTATCTGAGTGAAGAACATGATGTAGATTATTTAATTTCCAGATTGTTTTATTGTCAGCTTTTAAAAATGGCAATGGTACTCGGAGTTTTGATATTTGAGTGGCTGCTTTAAGTCATGTATTGTGCTGACCTTTTCCTCATCCATTTCCTCAATTGATTAACTGACTGTTTCTGGTGGTGGAAGTTGCAATCCTCATTTTTATCCTTGAGATATCCAAGATTCACTGAAATTAAATATACAATAGTTTAACCTTGGACTACAGAACTCGATGAAATCTCTTTAACACCATGTTGTTTACACATGGTTAAAATATAGGAACACATCATTAAAATATCTTTCCCAATGGACAAACCAAAGACTCATCCTGAACCACGTACCATTTTCTAATGAAAACAACAAAAATTTCAAAACAATAATTTATCACTGTTTATCACACTTTAAAAAAATTATGCACTTTAACTCTTTCCTTTCATATATATTCTTGTTTTAGGGGTGTTTATTTTTGTTTTAATTAGAAACTGGTTGTTATGTTGTTTTGCTTTTTTTTGTATGTCTTTGTTTTGTTTTTGCCTGTAATCAAATATCCTGGTATTTTGACCTTCAATATTTTTCTTCTCTCTTTCTCTTTCTCTCTGTCTTTCTGTCCCTCCCCTTTCTTTCCTTCTTTCTTTCCTTCCTTTGATAAATAAAAATCAAAGACAGTTATTACTGGAAAGCCTATGGCAGTGAACCAATCCAATTCCCTGCTTCAGATGGTAAGCTGGCTTTTATAGGGACAAAAACTAGAACCGAATTTTCTGATTCTAGGGCAAGTGCTCAATTTGCCTAAACTGTTCTGTACAGTATTTTTGTTTGTTCTGTTTTGGTTATTGAAGTTGTCTGATTGTTCTGCTCTATTTATTTTTCACAGCACAGAGATTACCTCTTAAAAAATCAATTTACATAGTATGGACAGTTGGTGTAGATCACAAACTGTCCTTTTATGTAAATCCAAGTTACCTAGTCTCTCAGACTTTAAAGATTACTGTTTTAATATCATTACTTGGCTTGAGAAAAATTTGAGATCTATGTATGATAAGACTCAAAAGCAAGTAAGTAATATTTATCAGGCATCTATTAATTATACAATGGCATTGTATATTATTATAAAAAGTTACCACCACAGATAGAAAAACAGCATCTTTATTCGTATTTAAGTGAAAAAGAAGTATCAAATCTTACCATATTGTAATACTAAGAATTAAAATGTGAGGGGCTGGCTGGTTGTTAGCTCAGTTGGCTACAGTGTGGTGCTGGTAATACTAAGGTCCAGGATTTGCTCCCTGCACTGGCAAGCTGCCAAATAAAATAATAAAAGAAAAAGAACTAAAATTTTGGAAAGGCTGGCAAACATAATAAATTTACCTGTGCTGTGCTTTATGAAAACATCCCATTTTTAAAAGTGCATTCTAGGGTTTCAAATTTGAAGTCATTGGTAAATATGCTATAATTTACAAAAGATATTCAAAGCACCTGTGACAATCAAAAGCCTTAATGTAGTTGTTGCTTATCAAGGTCTATCGCTTTCAATGTCTGAGGATTTGGATAAATTAAATATTTAAAAAAGCTCTATTCAATGAGTTGTTTAAATTTCCGAAGCAGCTCGTTGTGACATATGTTACAGTTTGTTTTTTATTGTTTATAATTAGAAAACAAGATCCATTAGCATAATTACACCGTTTTGTTTCCAAAGTATTATTTTTTAAAGTACAGAAGCCTGTTTCCCTAAAAATAGTGACACAGGTGGAGATAGAAATTTAATCCCTGAAATATGACCCCTTAGCCCCTACACATGCTGACTTATTCAAGCTGACTGTTTGGTAAACGGGCTGTGTGTTATGCCCACCTGCTATCTCTTCAGGCTCACCTATGTGGCAACAGGTATATTTTGGATATGTGTTTTCATCACAAAGGAGAAACTGTTTATTTTGAAAACAGCCTTCCCTCTAGAGAGTTAGATGCCAAAGGAGAAATACAACTGAACTTTTTTAGTTCATTGTCTGGGTTACGGTGTGGGAACCTCTGTCTCCGAGGTCAGATTGACAAATAACATTTTGCTTTTCAATTGGCAAAAGAAGAAAGTGAGAGAAAGTTTCCAAACATTAACTAATGATCAAATATTGAGAATGATTGGAACATTACTTATCAATATGAGGTAAGGAATACTCTAATAATTGTAACCAATATTTGAGTACCTACAATGTACCAGACACTATATTTATTGTTTTATCTGATTTTTCATATTGACTTCTTATAACCTTATGAGGTATATACATTACTATGTATTTTACACACAAAAAAATTATGGTTTGGGATTTAGGTAGCTCTCCCATCCAATACTAATGGATAGTATCAGGAAACCTTTCTTATTTTCTTTTAAAACATAATTTTAAAATTGTGCTCTCTACCAATCCATGAGCCCATATCAATTAAAATCTGTGAAGTACTGCAGACATTAATTTAGTACTTATTACCTACCAAGAACTGTGTTGAGTCAATCCTTTAACATATTTTAATCAGAGAGATTTTGTCATTGTAGGATGAAGCAAGTACAGTCATTACCTGTTTGGAGCCTCAGTTTTTCCAGAGTTGCCAAATTCTCAGAAAGTTCTACAATTTTTCTTTGACATTTAACTTAATAACCAAAATTGGAGTGCTTATCTGACCAAGTATTTTGTAAATAAAATACAAAAAATGTTTGCCAGTTTTCAATAAAATATAATAAGTATTTTTTTCAAAAAATAAATAACCAAAAAAATAACTAAAAGCAAATTGCAAATTTGGATCAAACAAATGTGCTTCGTTTTCAGGATACCATGTTCCCGGCTTCCTCTAACAAAGATAACACAAGAAATGTGTGGCAAAATAGAATACATAATTTAAGACAAAAATTACCTAATGAAAAAACTCTGTTTTATTAGGACAATTTGCTTCTCATGCAACTCAAGCATACAGTTCAATGGCATTAAAGAAATTCTAGTTAAGTATAAAATGTAAGTACAGATTTGATGCTGGATAAAAACAGTGTCAAATCAACTCAAAATTAAGAGCTAAGTAAGGGAAACAAAATCAGTTTAGAAAGTTATCTAAATGGTTAATTGCCAATTATAATTTATTCAGTTTTAAATACCTCAATGCCATATATAAATAAAGAAAAAATTTTGGTATGATGTTATGTGACTGATTATCTGTTTTGACCAGGGCAAGACTTTTAGACTTGAAAATAAAATGATAATTAAAGCTGTTTTCCATTGTGCCCAGAGAAAACAAAATAGATAGGGAAAGGATGTAACTTCTGAGTAGTAGATTATTAAAGCATAGAATGTAGAGTCAGAGAAATAAAAATTTGAAGGGATTCCAGGAGATTCAATCTAGTCAGTATTTCTAGACCTATATGAGCCTAATTGGGGGTCTTATCTCACTTTCTGTTGTCCAGAAGATTTCCTGGGTTGAAATTATTCCAGGTCAATAGGAGGGTACACTGTCTATACCAAGTTTGTTCTGTATGAAACAGATCAAGATAACTTCCCATCCAAGTACTGTGTGCTGTCACAGGGGAAAAATGATGAGCTGATTGCACATGAGAACCTAACCTTGCAATGCACGTGTCATCTGTTAGAATACAGTGGATATGACGAACAGTTTATGACAAAGGAAAGTTACTGCAAGTGATTTGGAGGACAGTAAAATAGATTAATGCTGCACATCTCCTTCAAAATAAACACTCTTTATTAAAAAACATTTTGGCAAAGTAAAATTTGCCAGAGAATATTTACCCAACAGTGGCATATTTTGTACAGGGATTGTCTTTCACAGTAATTTAAGGTAAAAAATCACTGTATGTGCTTGATCTCTAGTGTCCCTTTCACCTTTTCCTCTCTTGAGAACTCTTTTCTTCCCCTCTCACCCTGCACTTCTTTAATTTATAATACCACTGTGTGTACAGTCCTCAAGAAATGGAGCAAGAGGCTGTAATGGGGAGGGAAGAAATCGAACAACTAAACAGGTGCACATGGAAAATAAATTAAAAAATGGAAAATCAGGCCCCGTGGGTGCTACAAAAGGAGCATTTGCTGAATAACTAATTTGGTAGCCCTTGTGCCCTATGAATTATTGTTCTGATTTACCCACTCACTATCTAACAAACTGGAATTGCTTAACACTCTACTTATTCTGTACGCAACATGAGAAGAGAACAGTTTCTAACGGGCCAATTATTAAAGGAAAGAGGAATGCTGTTTGTCTTTGTTTTTCTTAGTTTTGTTTTAGTTTCCCACTATAATGGAGGACATATTCAGGCTTAAAGAACATCTGAATCATGTTATGTTTTTTAAGGGTTCCAAATAATTAAATGCAATATGGCAATTACTTAAAAGTTAACTAGTTATTATTTATATAATAATTAGAATAGTACTGTCATTTTTATTAATTTACTAAAGCTTTATTAAACTCCTACTATGTGTATCCCTACCTACTATCACCGGGCCAATTGATATTGGGATCCCACTCACTTGGAAAGTTTCATAATATTTTAGGCCAGTCATTCTATATATTATATTCTTTATATTATGCACTATCTTTTGCTCTAACATCCCATACCATGATTTTACTATTCACTTTCTAAACACATGAAGCTTGCACAGTTAAAGCAAGTTAAAATTTAACAATATGTCATTTTGTTTCACCGTAACTGTCAAGTTTGGTACTAAGGGCATTCTATCTTTTAATTATCATGAAAACCCCATTAGTTAAGCTATTATTATTCTTACCTTAGAAATGATGAAATGAATTCAGCTAAGTAACGTGCTTAAGGTAACACTACTAGTGTATATATTCAAACTCAAATAGACATACTTCAGAGAATAATATGTTAAGCACCATTTTTATGTATTATCTGGATGTCAAGTTCACTAAAGATTGTGTATATAAATAAGCATAATATAGAATTTACAGAAAAGTCTTCCCAGTTTTCCATTTTACTTAACATCTGACTGCCTTTTTTTTTAATTTTCAAGAGAAAAGGGGCAGAATAAAATAATTTTTAAAAAATTTCTTGTTTAAATATAACATTACTACTTTTCCATAGATTTCCTAAGATGACTGCTATGAATGACAAAACTCAAAAACAAATGAACATATGCAACAAATTCATTTCAGGGTATTTATCTATTTAATTATATTGACTTAGGCTGATTATTTGCTTTCCTTTAAATAATTCAGCCTCACTTTTGCAACATTTTTTTTCTTTTTGTCTGGTTTCTTTACTTTTTCTCTCTATGTAGGGTCTGTAGCCAACGGGGTCAGTACAGTAACACCAATGACCTCAACACTTCTGTCCTTTCATACTGCTGATCTGGCAAAACTTATCTCTAGAAAATAAGCCCCACTGTCCACTTTCTCAGATGTTGCATGAAACAATTGAAAGTTGCCAGTGGGAGTCTTGAAACAGGCATATTGATTTTACCATAAATTCCTAATCAACAATCTCAGATGTGCTCAAATTACTGTTAATTCTACTACATTTTTCTGGTCAGCTCACATGCCCACTTTTTCCAACAATTTCAAACCCTGTTTTCTTAAATCTCCTGCTCTTTTTACTTCATTCATTCTTACTCTCAGCCAAATGCTATCATATCTCATTTAATTCTCATCACCACTTTGAAACATCATCAAAACCAGCTAACCCTTAAACTACTAAAATCCGGACACACCATCAGTCATTGAGCATGTGGTCCTCCCTTGGTCTTTTTTATCTCAGTAATTGGTGGATCATGTATTTAGCTGATCAAACCAGAAAGTTTAGAGGCATCCTTCACACCCCGTCCTTCATTCTTACATCCAATACATTGCCAAGGGCTGATGATTTTGTCTCCTAAATCTCTCTCACACATGTCTAGTTCTCTCCAACTCTGCCACCGTCACCTTAGGCCATGCTACCCGCATTGTTCACCTTGTCTGTTGCAAGAAGGAGTGTATTAGTTCTCTATGCTGTATAACAAATTACCACAAAATTAGCAGCTTAAACAAATTCACTTCTTATCTGACAGTTTCGTCGATCAGAAGTTCAAGTACGGTCTTCTGTTTGGCATCTCATGGGGTTCAAATCAAGGTGTTGATCAGGCTGCTTTCTCATCTGAAGCTCAGAATCTCATTCCAAGCTTATCTTGACTCTTGGCTGAATTCAGTCCCTTATGGCTATTGGAATGAGGTCTTGGTTTTTCTTGCTAGCTGTTGGCCAGGCAATGCTCTCAGTCCCTAGAACTTACCCTAAGTCCTTGCCATGTGGTTATCCCCATAGGCAGTTCACATATGGATATTGGTTTCAAGGTCAGCATGGCAATGTCTCCTGTTTTTAATCTCTTCTTTTAGGAAAGAACTGAAACTGAACCCTCTTTCTTTTTTCTTTTTCAGGTTTGTCACAAGTTTTTTTAATTATTTTTTAAGGGTTTTTTTGCTTTTAATTAACAAAAAATAATTATACATATTTATGGGGTACAAGGTAATGTGTAGATACATGTATACATTCTGCAATGATCAAATCAGGGTAATTAGTATATCCATCACTTCAAACATTCATTTCTTGTGGTGAGAGGATTCAAAATTCTTTCTTCTAGCTATTTTGAAATATATAATGCATTATTAGTGACTGTAGTCACCCTACCGTGCAATAGAACACCAGAACTCACTTCTCCTATCTAACTATAGCTTAGTACCTATTGACCAACATTTCCCCTTTCCTCTTTCACCCCACTCCCCAGCCCCATCCTCTGTTAACTACCATTCTACTGCCTACTTCAATGAGTTCAACTTTCTTAGGTTCCACATATGAGTGAAATCTTCAAGTGTTTGCCTTTCTGTACCTGGCTTATTTCACTTAACATAATGTCCTCGAGGTTTATCCATGTTGTCTTCAAATGGCAGAATTTTCTTATTCTTTTATGGCTGAATAGTATTCTATTTTGTATATATCACACACTTTTAAAAAATATTCATTGATGGACTCTTAGGTTAATTTCATATCTTGGCTATTGTGACTAATGCTGCCATAAATATGGGAGGGCAGACATCTCTTCAGCATACCAATTTCAATTCCTTTGGTATGTACCCAGTAATGGTATAGCTGGATTATATGGTAATTCTATTTTTAGTTCTTTGAGGAAACTCTATACTGTTTTCCAAAATGTCCATACTACAAAGAACTCACTTGATTAGGTCAGACTCAGAATAATTCTCTTTTTGTTGTTTGAAAACAAAGTCAACTGGTTTGAGACTTTAATCACATCTTAAAAGCTCTTCATCTTTGCCGTATAAAATAGCCCAATTATGCAAGTGAAATCCCACTGTATTCATAAGTTTTATCCTCATTCAAGGAGAAGAGATTACAGATGTGTATACATAAGGGACTGGGGACTTTAGGAGCCATTTTAGAATTCTGCATATCACAATTGCCAAGTCGTACTAAAATAAATTCTGAGTCATCTCCATTCCATTCTCTAATGCTGGAGGAATCTTCTCAAATATAACTTTGACTATTTTCTTCCCTAAATTAAACTATATATTTTTTTTCACATTGCTCTTGATAAGAACAAAGTAAATACATTTTTACAGAGACTACAGTAACTAGCTTGGTCTGGCCCTATCTACTTCTCTGGCTAGATCTTCTAACAGATTATCTTTACTCTCTGTATTTCAGTTAAAATTATTTTCTTTTGGTCTCTTTTATTTACTATGTTCCTCTTGCCACAGGGACTTTGTACACCCTGATATCTCTGCCTGAACCATCCCCCCCTCTTTTTTGTCTAGTGATTCTAACTCATTCTCCAAATCAGATCTCAGATTAAGTATCATTTCCATAGATTCACTTCTCCTTTCATGGGCACTCTTTGCATGGCATACTTTTCTCATAGCACTTTTCAAAGCTGAAATTTCTCTGCATTGTGAAGCAAATATTGTATTTGCTCTACTAAGCTGCTTAGGGCAGAAACCAATGTGAGCTTTTACACTCTTGTATATCCCTGGTGTTAGGAACAGTAGCTAGCACAAATTCAATCAACATATGTGGACTGACTAAATAAATAAGTGTCTCACATGTTGACTCTTACATTTGGTTCTGGAAAAAAATGTAATCTTTCTAAAACCATTAATCATATCTCTGTATGTTTGTTTATAGTTTATGTTTTTGAAGCACCAACTAATAGTGTTTACCCTTTAATAGAGTACATGCAGGGATAGTGTGAAAGTGATGGTGTTTGGAATTTTTTTTCATGAGAAGATAGGTTCAGATTTTTTAAAGTTTAGAACAAATTGCTTATTCTGGGATATAGTAGTAGGGAGCACAATCATTTGAAGGCACATAAAAATATTTGCTGAGAAGTTTTAATTGTAAGGCTTTTGAAAAGAAGAACTATATTCTGACATGCTGTAAAAATTTGAAAAGCATCTTAGTATTAAAATTGGAGATGTAAAAAATTTAATTGAGCAGATAATAGCATAAAATAAAACTAGAGAAACTTACTTATACCATTAGAAATCTGTTTCAGGTTAAAAAAAAAAAAAGCAGCAATTAACCAGGTTGATTTTACTTGTAATCTGATTAAGTTTACTTTGTAAAACTGACTAAGAAATCCCACAAATTAAAATTAGAATATTAATTTGAATAAGAGAAGGAATGTGTAGAGGAAAGAAATCCCACCAAACCTAATGCCTACCAAACAGAGATTTGTATTGTTGAATAAGACTGATCCACTAAATTCCCATATTTGGCAGACTAAATTTTCTTATGTCTGCCTAGGATTTCAGATTCAATATTCTAAGAAACACATTCAAGGCTCACCTCTGCACCTAAGTATTCTAAAAGTATTGTTGAATAAGACTGATCCAATAAATTGCCATATTCGGTAGACTAAATTTTCTTATGTCTGCCTAGGATTTCAGACTCAATATTCTAAGAAACAAATTCAAGGCTCACCTCTGCACCTAAGTATTCTAAAAGATGAGCCTGAACACTTTATGCTCTCAAAGCTGCCAAACTGCTAAAGCTCTGGAGGAAGAAGCACTCTCAAAGGTTACTTACATTATTTCTTATCTTGGAGATGTATTTCACAATTATAAGCTAAGAAAGTGTTATCTGTGTTAGTGGATGTAAAGAATAATGTGATTACTTCCTGGAAAATAAGCAATATTTCAGAAACAAATATGTGTGAGAATTATCTCCCAAACACAGTTGTTCTGGTAACACGTCAAGTTTAAAGTTGGAGGCCTATTATTAGTTATATACACTTTTAGGATTATTGTACAAGTGTACTTCAAAAAGTTTATGGAAAGATTTGTATTATCTTCCAATTCTGTTTTTCCATAAACTTTTTGAAGTACCATGTATCTTCTGGATGAATTGATCCTCTATCATTATGTACTGTTTCTCTTTTCCCCATTTAATATTACTTGTTCTAATAGCCACTTTGTCACTTTAGCTTTATATTGATTAGAATTTGCATAGTATATCTTATTTCTATCCTTTTACTTTTAACCTATTTATATATTTACATTTTAAGTGAATTTATTTTAGATAATATATAGGTGGAGCTTGCTGTTTTATCAAATCTATCAATCTATGCCTTTTAATTGTTGTAGTTAGGCCATGTGTATTTAATATAAATTATTAATATTGTTGGATTTAAATCTACCATTTGCTAATTGGTTTATATTTTCTAATCATTTCATTTGTTCACTTTTTTTTCCTTTTCCTTCTTCTTTTGGGTTACTTGAGCATTTTTAAATGATTTAATTTCATCTCCATGACCAGCTTAATAGTTATACCTCTTTTTAATTTTTTAGTGGTCACTCAAAGTGATCTTTCACTTATCAAAGCCAATCTTCAAATATATTATTCTATTTCACATGTAGTGTAAGAACCTCATGATAGTACAATTTCTTCCTTCTCATCCTTTGCTATTTTATTTATGTAGATTTTATTTCTACATATTTTATAAAACAAAGAATATGTTCTTACTATTTTTCTCTATAGAGTGAATTATCTTCTACAGAAATTAAAAACAATAATAGTTATATGTTTACTGTCATTTTACAAATGCTGAATTCTTTATTTCTTGTGTAGATCAAAATTTACAGATAGTATTATACTCCCGCCTGCAGAACTTTCTCTAATATTCTTATAATGCAGGTCTGCTATTAATAAATTTTCTCAACATTTGTGTCTCAGGAAAAGTCATGTCACCCTCATTTTGTTTTTACATAAAAAGAAGTTCAGAAGCAGCATGGTTCCAGCGATGTTTAAACCAGTGTTTCAATGATATCATTTATTATCTGGTTTCTTTCTATGATGCTCAGAAATCCTCAGAAAATTGGCTCCTGTCTTGTCCCTAATTAATCATAGTAAGACTGGATCACCCCAAAGAATCTCATACTTATCTGTCTGAACACATGAATAGAGAAATTCTCTTTGACTCTTTCCCAGAAGACAAAGAGAAGATTTTTCTTATTACCCATTGGCTTGGATTACATTACATACCCACTTTTTAAACACTCTTTAACAGGGGAATTGTTACTAACATTTCCCCCTAAAGTTGTACAAAAGCGCATATCCTCCTAACATACAAGACTGCCTCATTACAAGTGCAGTTCTGAAAGTGTAGGAACTGTCTGTTGGGTAGACAACCAACAGAGGTTTCCTAAATCTTCCCTCATTTTCAGTACTTCAACTTGGTAAGAAATAGGTTTCATAAAATTTGTTGGTTTGTTTTCCATCTCATAGAATGGGATTTAAGAAAGAAAATTGGGTTTTAGACATTTTTCTTCAGTTACTTAAGGAAGTTAATTATTCTTTTTGTCAATGGTGTGTTCAGTCACTCTCATAGAATATCTCATAGACTTTGGGGAGTTTTTCTGAGTTGTCTTCCCTCAGGACGTCACAGGAGAACAAGTATAGGATGTCACCTTCACTTGTCTACTTTGTTAGAAAGAACACCTTCCCTATTGAAAAGATGCTTGCAACAAAAGGAAATGAATATAATTTAAGTGAAGATGCTCCTCAATTTAGAATGGGGTTATGTCCATCCTACGTAGAAAATGTCTTGTCAAAAATGCATTTAAGATGAGGGGCTTTCAAAAGGCTTATGAAAAAATGGTATTAAAAGGTAAAAATAAGAAATATAACCTTTATTTCTCAAGATAAACTCCATTAAGTTCAAGACACTCTTCTAAGCAATTATATCAGCCATTTAGTTCAATCCTAAAGAACTGAGGGTCCTGGGAATTTAACCCTGTCCTTTTTACACTATTAATTGAAAAAAAAAAATGGGTGACTTGTAAAGGTTTTTTGAGGTAAAGAAACAAAAAGAAGTCAGAAGGAGCCAAATCATGACTATAAGTTTGATGCCTAATGATTTCTTATTAAAACTCTTGCAAAATTGTCCTTGTTTGATAAAAGAAATGAGCAGGAGCATTACTATGGTGGAGAAGGCCTCTCTGGTGAAGATTTCCTGAGCATGTTTCTATTAAAGCTTTGGCTAACTTTCTCTAAATACTCTTATAATAAGTTGATGTTATTGTTCTTTGGCCCTCCAGAATTTTAACCAGAAAAATACCTTGGAAATCCCAAAAAACTGCTGCCATGCACTTTGATGATTACTGTTCTACTTATGCTTTGACTGGACCACTTCCACCTCTTCGTTAACATTGCTTTAATTGTACTTTGTCTTCTGGATCATCCTGGTAAGGCCATATTTCCTCTCCTGTTGCAGTTCTTCAAAGAAATGCTTCAGGATCTTGATCTCACTTGTTTAAAATTTCCACTGAAAGCTCTGCTCTTGTCTGCTGCTGTTTTGGGTATAACAGTTTTGGCACCCATCGAGCAGAATGTTAGCTCAACTGTAATTTTTCAGTCAGAATTGTGTTAGCTGAGCCAACTAAGGTGTCCATGGTATTAGCAATTGTCTCAGCTGTTAATTTTTGGTTCTCTTCAATTACAACACAAACAAGGTTAATTTTTTCCTTGCAAATTGAAATGGATGGTCTGCTGCTGCAGGCTTCATCTTCAACACCAACTCATCCCTTTTGAAAATGAGTTATCCATTTACAAACTGCTGATTTCTTTGGAGCACTGGCCCCATAAACTTTCATAAAGCATCAATGATTTCACCATTCTTCCACCCAAGCCTCACCATAAATTTGATGTTTGTTCTTGCTTCAATTTTAGCAGAATTCCTGTTGCTGTGATAGGGGATTTTTTCAAACTGATGTCTTATCCTTCCTCATACCTCAAACTTAGGTCCTGTTGAGACATGTTATAAAAAGTTAGTAAGACTTGATTTTGATGTGAAAAGTTTTTGTTAACCATGCATAGTTTTTTCATAGTACATATTTTTCATGTACTTTTTAAAGACCCCTCATACACCTAACCTACATCATAGCTTAGCCTAGCCTACCTTAAATGTGCTCAGAATACTTACTTCAGCCTACAGTTGGGCAAAATTCATCTAACAAAAAGCCTATTTTATAAGAAAGTGTTTAATATCATATGCAATTTATCATGTCACTATATTGAAAGTGGAAAACATAGTGATTGTATGTAAGTTCAAAGTATGGTTTCTACTGAATACATATCACTTTCACACTGTGGTAAAGTTAAAAAATTGTAAGTGGAACCATTGTTGGGGACCATCTGTATCTTGAAGGAGATTCAACCTGAGATAAAACAAGAAGTTCATAAAAGATATAAAATTATGTATTTTGGCAAGTTTGCATATATCTATACTTAGAAAGACTATCATCAAATTAACATTTTTAGGTCTTTTCATAAGGTTTGGGAACAACAAATATACGCCTTTCCTCCATGAGATTATAATATTTGAAACATAGAAAGAAAATGGCAGAAGTGCTTAGAAAATACATTTAACTTATTTTCAAACATCATAGAATCATAAAGCATTGCATGGAACTTAAAAAAAATTATTCTTGTATGTTTTTATTTACTTAGTGTACTTAATAAGTACATACACAGCTTCTGTTGAGCACTTTCCCAGAAAAAAAATTCACAGTATACAATCTTCTCAGGAAATCTAGCTTGAATCATAAGGTTTCTTAGAGCAAATTGTGTTTTCTCTGTGTAGGTAGTTTCCAACCATATGTCTCACTTCTGACCTCTGGCTGCAGTGGTGTGCTGGAATCAGCCTCAAGGTTCTTGGGAGGGCCAAGAATTGTGTGCTTCTCTTTTCAGCTCTGAACTCAAGGACTTCATATCTGTAGCTTGAAATCAGCCATGGTGGAAATATGTATTTGCTCCACAAAAATTAGCAAATATTACAAATTAGGGCTGTTTTTCCTCAAAAAAAACAGTTTACCAACGTACCACTGCCTCTGGGGTAACATAAATTAAACTCCATCCACCACAAAAATCACTAAAATTCTTGAGAACAGCAACTATTTCCCTCTACCTTCCTCTACTAACCTCCCGTCTCTTTTCTTCCAGGCTAAACATTCTTGTTCTTTTAACTGTTTCTTCTCAATACATTGTTTTGTATATTCTTATAATCTTGGTTTCACTCCTAGAAACAAAATAAGTCACTAATTTGTTAAAAACTCTATTAAAATGTAATATCCACAATGGTATACTCTGTAGATTTCTCCTGTAGAATGATACCATCATATTATTATTATTCTTTTATTTTTATAAAATCAAAATCACTTCAGTTTTGTAAACACCTGGTTATATCATTACTGCATATTGAACTTAGGATTTTAGCTTCTTGAAGAATATGAAAAATTCCTTGTATTTACACCACACATTCAGTCCAGTGTTTAGTAACCTGTTTTCTGTAAAGGGTCACATAATAATTAAGGTAGGCTTTAGCGATATTATCTCTGTCGCAACTACTCAACAATGCAGTTGTAGCACAAAAACCACGAGAGATAATAATAAATGAATGGACTGGACAGTATTCCCAAAAATTTTATCTACAAAAATTGATGGATTTGGCTTGAAAGTCATAGTTTGCTCACCTCTGATCTTGTCCATCAGAGTTGATAACATAGTGTCATTCTGCTTCTCTTATATCAGTGTACCAAGGTTCACAACTTCTTTTAGATTAAGTGTGCCTTATTTAGGTTCCACAAACTACAGATAGATTTAAGTGGGTCTGTGAGCCCTAAAGATTTTATGTAAAATGTTTGGGGCATGTATATTTTGGGGGGAAAGAATACATAATTGTAATCAGATTCTCAAAGCTGTCAATGACCTGCCTCTTATCCCCTTTCCCCACAAAGAAGTACATGAACTTCTGCCTAATGTCAGTGTAGTTAGGATCCTCAAGCTTGTGGGAGCAAATATCAGGAATACAAAACAGGGAAAAGCTAGCAAAGACATACTTAGAATAAAAACATAATCAACAAAACCTATACTCAAAGAAACATAATCAGTAAAGCATATATTTAAATAACATTCTGGATTACTGTGTATGGCTTTTGATGGTTGTATCTGCCAAGAAAAAAGCAAAGCAAATGGGTTCATTTAACAGCAAATATTTTTTAAGAGAAGGTTATGAACCAGGACTGATTCTGTGATAGAGAATTAGGAAAAAAGTATACAAAGAATCAAAACTACTAGAACTAGAACAACAAATGATGTCACTGATCATTTGTTACAGACACATGAGTCTTACTGTTGCATTTGTATATTTTCATATAGATCATAATTTAGACAAATATGTCATAAGTCTGACAAAGTTTGCACAATTTTAGAAAACAGCTACAGATCTATATAAATAATAAAATAAGTCACAAAGATGAAAGTTTTGTATATCTATCTAATCACAAAAGATATATTACTATGAAATTGTTAGCAGGAAAATCCTCAACTTCAGTGAGTGTCAGGATACATACAATGTCTGATAGCTGGTGCTTTAATAAAAAACAATTTGAATTAGTCTTATACAGTATAGTATTACTCATTCTTTAAGATTTCAAAATTAATGTTTAAAGGAAAAAAGAACTTTATTTCTAATAAAATTCTCGCTCTGCAGTCAGTGACAATTACTCAATATTCTATGATATTTAACACTGAAGATTCATTGTTGTTATGAAATATATGTGATTTTTCTGATCCTTATTTTCTGATTTTTCATTGCTATCTGCTTAGAGAAATAAAAGTACTATGTCAGTAAGTAAAATTATTTATGTTTTTTGAAATTTCATGCTTTATTTCTTTGTTAAAATTTAGCAAAAAATCCTACTTTGTATCTTAAGCCGACAATGCTTGGGGGTTTTATTTTCACTCATGAAAAATCTACAGAAACAGATGGCAATGTAAATGACAAAATATTCCTTCAGATTTGGAATAATTCAAAAGTTTGTGTGACTATAAATGCAAAATATGCATAAACACTTTTATACACAGATCTTACTAAATATAAATGTTTACGGTGAAGCCTCAGATTAAGTAGCCAAACATGCTTAATCATATTGTGATCCAAGTAGCGTAACAATGTTGAATCACTAAAATCATGTAATTTCTTTGTTCTCATTCATCTGTAGTCTATGAAAAGTGCTAGATTTTCTTTTGAAGTAACTTAGTCTCCACACTGGGGCCCAAAAAGTGTTGACCATATATACACACCAAAAGTCTCTTTATGTGACCTGATAACCTCTAGAAAGCAGCACTGGCGAGGAAAATTATCGCACAATTGTAGGTGTTTTTCTACATTGCTTTAGGAGAACAGGGGGTACAGAAGAAATGCTTCAGACAAATATATTTGCTGTATATGAATACATACCCTCCCAGTGACTGCGAGGAAAGTTTTAATTCCCACCACATAATGGTCCATTTGCCTCGAGTGTTTCAGAATGGTTCAATAATCACTAGCCATGTGTGTAGTTTGTTGAATTATTTAAGCTTATTTCCAGGGGGAAAAAAGACAGGGAGGAAGGCAACTGATTCAATGCAAATGAAAAGCTTTTGAAGCTCCCTATGGTGAAGATGTGATTACAGTCAGACAGTTAATAACCTAGACTTAGAAAAATCTGAAGGTTTTAAAACTGTCTGGCCAGTCAGTAAATGAGGTTTTTCCACACTATCGACCAACTGCCATGCATTGTAATGGTTTCAGATCTGTTTGGAGTTGGAGTGGACCCACAAATGAAGCAAGAATACCACCCCTGTACTTTTGATGATTAAGAAAAGTAGTTTGTAAACCTCAATGGTTTTCCTTTGGATTTGGGATTGAGTCTTTAGTGCATACAGTTTATAGAGCCACGCACAGTGAGCACCGCTCTCTGAAAACGAGAAGATAGAACTTCAATTGTTGATTTGCAAAGTACCTATATGTTGGAGTGGGGTCTCTCCTCTTAAACTGACCACTACCCCTTACCCGTGGACGTTCAATGTATGTGTTTAACTAGAGAGAACTGCTGCCGAAAGAATTTCTTGGCAGAGGTATCCTTTCTGGGTATTGGATAAATTGAAATAAAGTTAGAAAAACTTAAAATAGGAATTAGGAGACTTTGGCATTTATTTTCATAGAAATTAAAATATTTATCAAATAAGAATAGAAATTTGGGGACCTAAGATTCTATTTTAGCTGTTACCCAAAATCTATTTTATACATCTGTAAAATATATAATTTTACTTTTTAACAATGTTTATTTAATATCCATGGGCTACAAAATTCTCCTTCTGTATAAATCTCTTTGCAGAAATGATAGTGTGATACTTTTATGAGGTTCATGAAGATTCCTTAGTAATTAGACATTGTTATGTGTTTGTTTCAGGTGAAACTTTGCATCATTATGCAGTCGTGAAGAAGTTTGAACTTCCTTTGAAAACATGTGAATAACCTCAAGTGCTTTTCTGATTTGAGTTAAAATGATTACAAACTATGTTATGAGCTCTATGAATGAAATTTTCTTCTTAGTTTAAGTGTTTTCTGCTTTCCCTAAATTTTTATGTGTTGGTTATTTTATCGTTGGCTAAGAGGATGTGGGAAGAAACCATTTTAAAAAATATATTCCTTATAAGGGGTTTTGATGACCTTCTGCAGTAATTTCCTTATTAGAATTGTCTCAGCTATTAAAACTACACAGTTTTGCCCTCAGGGCCAATGACAGGCTGTTATAATGCAGTTGCAGTAACCTTACTTTCTGGGTCTGTGTGTGTGTGTGTGTGTGTGTGTGTGTGTTTTCTTTCATTATATATGAAAAAGTAATGACAAAAGATATATCACTTCTGATTATCTGAGGGAAATTTCCTACTTCCAGACTTAAGCATTGAACTTTCTTCTGTATCAGCAAATGGGTCTGATTTAGGTAGTTCTATATTCATCTTCACAGAAGAGTTCCATTATTCACTTCTCTTTTAAACTTGTAAAATCCCATAAATTATGCAAAAAAATCCTTTAAGTGGAAGATGATTAGTTGTATAGCAAATGCGGTATCTTTAAATATTCTTTCTCACAATTCCTCAACCAGATTAATTAACATTAAGATATTTTTATTGGAAAAAAAGGCCCACCTTTTTAAGATGGGTTTTTTTTTTTTAGCTCAATTATTGATGGAGTTAACACCATAAATTTAACGAGCAATTTTTCCTCTATGTTGTACTAAGCATAAAATCTACCAGTTTTTCATTACAAATAAAGATGACTTTTTGTCAAATGAGACATATAGTTACTTTTCTTTATTTTTTTGCTTTCTCTCCCAAAAAATGAACAGAGAAAGAAAAACTAATATATAATCATCAGGAACTATATTAAGCTTAATTAATCTTACATCCAAAACATTAGAATAAAAATTTGTATTTAAGAAAAATCTTCTTTGAGAAGTCATACAAAATAAAACATTTGTGTGTTGCTATTTTGGCAAATTTAGGTAAAGTAATATTAGTATATCAAAGAGAAAATATATTTTATTTGATAGCACAGTTGAAAATACAATTTTACCTTCACAATATTTGGTGAATTCTATTCTCTTTTTAAAACATTTGGTTTAAAACCATCAAATTTTATATCAGGAGTTAAACAGTGTAATTGGCATAAGAGCTTAAATTGTTAAATTTGGCATAGCTCCTATTTCATTTTGGAAACTGCCACATAAATAACCCTTTTTTCCCTCCAAGATCACCAATATTCGATCTATATCTACAAAGTAAATTAAAGTGGATCATTCATAAAATTATACATTTGTACTTTGCTCCACAGTAGTAAAATATTTTAAAGCAAATGGGCAATAACATTCACACTCTCTCTATACAAATCAGAGATCTGTATTAATGCAAATTATTGGATGAAAATCTATTTTTCTACATTATTACAAAGAGCAGCATTAGAATATGTATAAAAGTTCAGGGATTTAGCTTTGGAAAACCCCGAAAGCTTTTTACATAAAATTGTATTGATGTCATCTGTTGGGAGTTCGTTTCTATTTTATGTACAAATACTTAAATAAATTTGCAGATGTGATTATTTCTCAGGAAAACAAAAATGTAGAGTATAAAAAAAATTAGACATCATAATATTAACTGTTACCTGATAATATCTAGGTTAGCAAATTGTCTACCTTTAAAAGGAAGCCACAATTTTCAAAGTTTTATCAGGCTATGTATGGATAGAGCAAAATGAAATAAGATTGTTTAAAAGTAATATAAGCTAAAAATGATTGAAATAAGTATATGGACTATATAATATAGAGTGTTTTCTACTCCATATGAGATTTGGCCCAAACATAAAGGGTTTTTCAAAGTTAATATGTGATCTTTTGTGAAATGTTTGTTGAAGAATTTGCATGAATGATATAAGCTATTATATGTTACAGATACTCTATGTTAAAAATACTTCAGTAATATTGGATAAGGCAAATACAAGTAGAGCAAAAAAAAAATACAAGACAACTTACTAATTCTTAAAAACTACATTTTTGAGGGAATAAAATTATGTAATCTTATTTTCATGTATTTAATATGTGGACAACAACCCCCTTCTACTTAAATCAGTTTAATATCTTTTCAAAGATCACACAACTTTAATATACAGTGTACTATTAAATATAACTAAATCCAAACATTGCATGATCATTTTTCTGCCTCTATTATTTTCCTAATAAAGGAAATGAATGGAAACAATACTTTATAACTTGATTGCAAAATATTCTGTAATTTGACAATGAATAACAGGTTTGCATTACTATTTCTTCTTACATTTTCAAAGTTCCCTGGTAGTACAAATTCTGTGTAGAAGACAAATTGCTGATAAATATCAGATTCAGAACATCCAGAAATTTTATTTAATTTAAAAACAAACAAAAACAAAAACAAAACTTGCAGTAATGTTACTCAGGTTTATTTCTTTCACTGGTTTAGAATTTGGTGTGCACATTTTTGATTACTCTGCATACTGACCTGTTCAATTCTCTGGATTCTAGGAATCAATTAAAATCCTCTACACTCTCTTCCCCACTTCAGTTTTCACACCCATAGGAATGCTGCACACCAAATTCTAAACCAGTGAATGAAATAAACCTGGGTAACATTACTGCAAGTTTTTTTTTTCTTTTTATGGGATAAAAATAGTCATTTCTGTAACTGAGAAAATAGAGCATTTCAGAAGCTTGTATGCTTAGAGCATTAAAATGGATTATTTGCCTTTTTTGTTTGAGAAAGTCCCTATCAATAACAGGTGTGGCATAACCACATCACATTAAAAGACTAGATTGTTCATTAATAAAGAAAAGAAGAAGCTGGAACTGTAAACCAACAGGGACTCCCAGGGAGTTAGATATTAGGCAGTAATTAAATAATGGTGCATGTTGCTTTCTTTCATTGGGAATTACATCCTTTTCACCTCTTCTCCGCTAAAGCAGAGACATCCATTACGATGAGTAGCTACAACACTTGTCAGATCCAATCAGCTCCACACAGCTGAAGGCTAACTGACGTGTACTCTCTTTAAGCAGGGCTGCTTCTCCCCCCAAAGCCCACTGTCCTTTCACGTGCATGCAACAGTCAAAAGGGATCACATCACGTAATGAAGAAAAACAGAAGCATATGGTAGGAAGGGGCCTCAGCAGGAGATGGCTGAAATGCCAAGGCTTGCACATAAACAAAATATATGCAAAAACGTGTGTTCATAGAACCTGTCAGCCACAGCTTCAGGAAATAATAAGCCTGCAAAGGAAGATAGAGTTGTACTGTGACGACAGTTACCTAGGAGTCTGTATTTTTAGTTTAATTTTTTATTACTCTATAAAGTGGTGCACCAGAGCAGGCTAGTCCCAGGAAGTTAATTATGCATAAGCAGTTGCAAAGTTCGATTTCGCCGTATAATATTGAGCCACATATTCTTCACAGTATATTTTGCTCATCCCTACTGCAGATTTCCACATGACAGCTGAATTGCAAACTGTAAGTGACTTCATCACTGCCTTCCTTTTTGCACCTCATCGCTATGCAAGGGTGAACGTTAAACTAAGTTCATGAATTCACCCTGCCTTTGTAACTGACACGTAAGCGCTCATCTCTCCAGAGGTGGATTAATTAATATTTTAGATGTGCATTGGGCACATTCACCTTTATTGTTTCTTTCAAATTTGCTTCCATTCAAAGTTAACAATCTTAATCAAAATCCTTTCTTCCTATAATAGCTCTGATCCTGGGAATGTGACTGTTCAGCTGCACTGAATCTTTATCATTTGCCAGTGCAAATGTTGATTATCTCCCCTTTTGACTTGTCAGCTTTTATGTCGGGACAACCCTAGTGTTATCGTTTTTGTATAATCAGTTTCACTGGAACCTACACACTTGTGTGTCCCTCTGCTACATCACAGGGAAACATTCTTAAATTCTTAAAAAGAAACCTTTATTGAAAAGATACCTGGAATTATGGAGCTGTCTTTGCAATTTAGTTCCTGTCTAAACCTAGGGATGTAATGAATTATGCAACCAAATTTGATGTAGTGAATATCGAACATTTCAATATTCTGTAGTGATATTGTTAGAATGGGGGGATTTGTAAAGACAGAATTTAAAGACAGACACTGTGTGATTTCTGAAATATAATTATAAGCATTTTATGTACCAATGTTTACAACAGATAAAACAAGCTATTGTTCTAAAAAACACAAAAGTGACATGGGCTCTTCTGCAGATGGTTGCAGTTATGAAAAATAATTATCTTCAAATGGAGTAAAAATGCTTTCATTCATGTTTTAAGTTTGAATTGCATATGTAACACTCCTTGTTCCATTTAAATATTTTGCATTTTTTATGAAGAAATCATATTCCTAACATTATATTTAAGGTACTTTTTCTTACCTTTAGCCATCTGTCTTCAGTGGCACCATTTTAATCTAATAAAGAAAACATATATTTATTTGTTACTTTATTTATTTGGGGGATAACATAAAAATAGGCAAAATACTTCTGATTTTTAAAAAGAAGGCTTTGTTGAAAAGGTATCTGGAATTATGGAGCTGTCTTTCCAATTTAGTTTCTGTCTAAACCTAGGGATGTAATTGATTATGCATCATAAACTTGACATAGTAAAAAATAGTAAAAAGTTTGGTTTCCCCAATGAGCCAAATGTTTGATGTTTATTTATTGATCTGTTTTCTTCTTGGTAGAAAGATAATGAATAAATGGCACTTAACGAGCAATTTTCTTTTCTTTGAAAGGGATATCAGGACACTTTGCTAGGCATTGTCATAATCAGAGTATCAGGGCTTCTGTGTTAATCTTTACTTTGAGCTAGCTCTTCCTGATGGATTTTCTTACTGTTGATAACAGCATGTTGGTGAAATGTCCTCTTGGGTTATTTTTAAAGGGTTTATTCCTCTATTTTTCTCTTGCCATTTTGTCTTAAAACTTCTACTCTGTAATTGAAGAAATCAGAAAACACACAACTTGGGAATTTGCATTATAATGAAATAGAGATCCCTAAACTAGCATCAAGTGGATCAAAATGCTGGCAAAACTCAAACAGGTGGCTATTGGAGTTTGGGAACAACCGATTGAACATCACATCCTAATCCCAGCAAGTGGGGCCATGCCTCACCATACAGAACTGAGAACTGGATTGAGATGTTTCTCAGAATCTTTTTTTTGGCTATGATTCTTTAGGTGGATCTAAGATAGCTACGTTTGGTCTAGGACTGTCCCAAATGTCCTTTTAGCTACTTCATTAGAGGCAATGGAGAGTCAGAGAGAGCAACTTCAAACGAAATGTTGATTCCTCGTGATGTGCTTTGATTCTGGTGCTAAGGTGATCTCAGCGTTCTGTTACACCCTTGATCCCCTCTCTTAATGCTTGGTGTGTTAGCAAAAGCTTGGCCCTGAAGTGTTTTTCTTTCTTTTTTCCCCCTGAAGTACTGCCTTTCAGACACTGCTGGCAATTTGGTTTTAAGATGTGGAATAAAGAGTCTACGTCAGTAGTGCCAGGGGGAAAAGCTGTACTACACAATTACTAGAATAATTCAAAAAAGCAAAAAATATGTAGAAATTTGCCTGAATACTGTGGTTACGACATATTCTGGTTTGAAAAGTGCTTACTGGGCAAATATTTTGCAGAAGAGAATAAATATTTCTAAGCAGTCTCTAGGATAGTTTTGAGCACTTGCTTATTTTCTCTTCTAACCCTTCAAAAAAATCTCCATGAATAAAACAGACATCTAGTAATATCTTAACACAACCAAAAACAAGCAAGTAAAACTATTGCTTACTATGTTCACAAATATAATCATTTTCTTAAAACGTTTGTTATTAGATAGTTCTTGGAGAGAACATTTTTAAATTCTTCTCAATTACCATAATCATGTGCAATTGGTAACAAATAATTTAATTTGCACTCTACTAAACTATGTAAAGAAACTGACAAATTTTTCATAAAGAAAATACATACGGTACTGAGAATTTTGTATTAAAATTGAAAAATTAAATGCCGCTTCTTTAATATGCAATTCTTCTTTTTTATTATAATTAATGTTTAGAAAAATATGTGTTGATGTTATATTTTAAACATTAAATGTATATTGAGAGCATGAAAAGAATGATTTTTAAGAAGTGAATTATTTGAATATAAACATTTTTAACCTCATCAAAGGTAAGGTGAAAGCAAATTAAATCTATTTTCTTATATTACTAGGATTGTACTATATCCTATGGAATTTGAAAACACTGAATATTTTTATATCTGATTTGATCTCATGAAAATGAAAAGACTACTAATATCTGACTAGAGACAAGTGGCAGAATCCAGCTGAACATATTTCACAGATTCCACAAAATTAAGGACTTTGCTTTTGGCCAAGAAATGATGTCTCATTCAGCTCTAGGCAGAAATCCTTTCTCTACTCAAAATTATATTCTACCAAAGGCAGCTCTTAATGTGGTGTTCCAGTGCAGACACAGACTTTAGAACATACAAAGACCACACTGGATCTGTGAATGGAATTTTGTTCAAAGGGAACAAACATAACCCTTGAAAATTTTTACTTTTTGTTTGCTTTACTTTTATTTTCTGTTATAAATAAGATAATGGGGGGGGGCAAGGCATATATATGATAAATATATAAGACAGTGAACCTATAGGAATCAGCAAAACTGAGTAAATTAAAAACTGAACAAGGGCATTGACTATACTTGGTATTGCTAGATTGTTGAAGCACCTCAGATAATATTGATTTGACTCTGGGAACATTTAGACCTTTCTTTGAATTATTTTCCAACAGGACAAAATATATATACATACACTGTAAGCCTTTTCTTGACTTTCTTATTCCTTTTGATATTCCTAGATGTTCAACAATCTTGCTGTTATATATCCTGTCTTACTAATATCAGTGCACCTTGCTGCTACATGATTTATTTATTTTATTGTTACAAGTTTGTGTAAAAGTTTTAATGTCTAAAGTATGAAAATATAAAATGCAGTTGAACCTGTGGATGAGATCCCAATAAGCCAAAAGAATAAAAATGTTGTCTGAATACAAAAACAGAATAAAAAACTTTATGTTTGATTGGTAGAGTCATTCACTATATTTTTATATGGAAGAGCTGAAGTTGAATTTATTAAATGTGTTCAAGTATAAAAACACAAAGACCATGTGGTATCACAAACAATATGAAATATAGTATTTTACTTTGCATTTTAGCAGGAGTGTCAAAACATTCGAGGCTTTATTTATTTTTAAACTTAGGTGTTTTAACAGTGACACATTTGCAAAGCTCTAAACATTAGATCATAAAGGTTATGCTTTTTATATTCTCTAATATCACATATTATTTGACTAATTGACAGACATTGCAATTACGAGAGCCTAAGTTAAGTATTGTTTTGATAGGATACCTTTAAGGATTGAGAGTTCGGTACGGTTGCTTTCAAAACAAACAAAATCACCCTCATAATCAATAATAATAAAGGTAATAATCATGAGTGGGTCTCTTGCAATTAATTTTCTGTACAGATTGTGGTTTCACACCCACTACTTTTTTCCTTTGGCAGGTAAATGGTTGAAGACAGACAACTTATTATAGATTTTACATCCAGCCCATGAGGATTTTGACTAATTCCATCGAGCAGGCTCAGGTCAGCTAAGTCCTTCCCTTCAAAGCATCATGGGTGTCTCCGAGCATCATTGCGAGCTTGTCCTGGCAGTAAGCCAGGCTTCAAAAGCCTTTCGGTGCAGTCACTGACTCACTAATGGGCAACTGCAGGCTTTCCGATTTTCTTTTCGTTTCATGTGTTCATTTGACATAAATTTAATTAAACCAAATCTGGTGTTAAAGCAAGACGAGATAAAAGTGATACGTTTCAAATTAAAGAACTGTGAAAGAGACAGGAAATAGAATTATGCTTTTAAAAAAAAAAATCTGTTTCTGTAAAATATTGTCAATTTTAGTAAGCTCACTACTTAAAGTCAGCCCCCCCCAAAAAAAAAAAAAAATGATACCGGTATGCATTATTAAGAATAATGTGTACCCAGGGTTAGATGAAGGGTCTTGGCCCCACATTCTCTGTAGTAAAACCTTCCATAGAATTCTTATTTTTCTTTCATTCTCACACTTCAGGTAGTCACCTCTTCACAGGATATAAGACGAGTCTGCCCTTCTGCTGGCTACATAGTTATAGTCGTTAGACATCTCAAAAGCATACAACAGCAGAAACATGAAAAGATCATATATTAAATATAAAAAAAATCATCATTGTTCAAAGGTCTCTTTTGGTTTTTACTTAAGGCTAAAAGGGAGATTGTGAGAGTGAAAAAGACTGTGTTGCTTAAAAAGCTCCATTTAATTGCTTTGAATGTTGCTTTAGGAAACATCCAAGTTTCTCCCTCTTTTAAAAAAATCTCCTTTTGCCCATTAAAAAAGAAATCTCAGAGTAGAAATGCACTACATGAACTAAAGCAGTTTTGCAATCTTCCTTGAGAATGCTCAGACGGATCCTCTTCCTTCTTGCAGCTCAAATGCTGCCATTTCCAAGGACCACACTCTAAGTCGCTGGATGTAAAATGATTACTCTGAGCAAATACATCCCAACTAGCAAGTGATTGCTGCGTCCTGTGGATAAGAATTGGAAAAATACGAAAGAACTGAGCCGACAAATTTTGCTGTAGAAGGGAGATTTCCTGGGAGCATGAAACAGTGCGTGGCGTGGGGACCCTCGCCTCTCCTGCATCCCAGCTTTTGATGGCTGACTTTTTTTCACTGCAAACAGAGCTCAGGTGCTGCCTTCACACTCTCCTGCCTTGATTACTTTCTGTAGAATCCCCTGGGATTTAGACTCAGAATCATCAAATCCCTCGGCAACCTCTTTTGTTTAAGAGGTGGAAAAGTGAAGGGCCGAAAAAAATCCAGTGACTTGTCCAGGGTCACAGAGACATTGATTAGCTCTACTGAGACAAAACCCACATCTCTTGACCCCCAGAGTGTTTTGTTTTAGTTTTTGGTCTTTAGCACTATGTTTGAGTGCTTCAGTACAACAGCCCATTTGATTCTTTAAAACCAATGCCTCTTTGTATCTCCAGGTGTTTGTCATGTCTCTGACCTAAGAGAAAATATTTCTAATGATATAGGCAGAATTAAATCTATACACAATAATCAAGAGTCTCATATGTTGTTGTTCTTTTAGTAATCAATTAAAAATTGTTAATTGTCCGTCAGTCCTTTGTTTTGGGAATTGCTAAGGTGACCACTTTTAGAGTATTACTGATAGGGCAAAGGCATTACACATGAAAGCTATTTGAGTCTCTTACCTAACCACAGAGTAAGCCTACATTGCACCTGCATCAAAGCAGAGGCATGGCCTTCAATGCAATGGCATTCATTTGTTCCTTTGGAAATTTCACTTTTAATTATACTCTGAAAACATATTGTCTGAAATGGGAAAGACAGAGATTGTGATATTTCCCCTTAGACATAAAGTCTTTTTTAAAAAAAATGCCATCTAATTCTTTTAGGCACAAATCTAACTTTTTTTACAGTTATTATATACTGTCTATATCTAATTATCTGCCTATCTGGCTATATTCACATTTCTCATGTAGACTCAAGTTTTTTTTTTTTTTTTTTTTTTTTTTTTTTTTTTTTTTTTTTTTTCC
>NW_007729548.1:107818-131718 GCF_000696425.1 Galeopterus variegatus | reverse complement strand
CCCGTACCGGACCGGGGACCGGCAACGGGATCGCAAGCCTCGGCGTTGCTCCTGCGCCTTGCTCAGCCAGTGAGCGGGAACCGGTCTGTACATGGGATCCGAACCCTCGGACGGGAGCGCCGCCGCGCTTCCCAAGCGGCGCACTATCCAGTGCGCCACCGGGCCGGCCCTAGACTCAAGTTTTAATAAGGACTGTTTTCAAATGTTTAATTTGAAAGTCCAGATTGATAGCCTCTGTTAACATGGTTTTATAAGTGTTTGTTCAATGTACAGAGTTCATTAATTCAACAAATATTCATCAGAAGAGTGCTCTGTGTGGTTCACTGCATACACCTAGCAAAATGGTGAACCAGCCACTGAGTGCTTAGTAATCACAGTATATAACAAAGATACCATGCTTTTCTAATGATATATGCTATGAATTTGGTAATTTTACAATGTTATACTTGACATATTATCAAATTTTGTAATGTCAAAATTCTGGAATTCCTTAAGTATTTTGTTTTAGTAAAGGCTGAATTGCTCAAAGATAGAAGTTCTATGAGATACTAGATTATTTAACCATGCCGGGTTATTTAATCAAATCAACGGAGTTGATTGATCAGAATGTATTTTAGAATACATTCTAAATATATATAAGTCTTGCCACTCTGAACATCTAATCACTAAATGAACAATTTAAAAGTACTAATAAATTTTAAATCATCCAGTGTTTATAAGTTGCAGAAATAAAGTATAATCTTCACATAATAATATAATGACAATACAATAGTCCTGAAAGAATTCTCTTCCCTAATTTTTGAAAATCTATGAAACTAAACACCATTGCTTTAAAAAATAGAATATTATTTTAATATGTCATGCAACATCCCTGTATATTTAAAGGATTGTATTTCTGTTTTTAAAATGATTTTGCACAACATAATAACTTGAGTGTCTCTTCAAATATCAGTAAGTGAATATTTGGGAGTTTCATTTTTAAATTTTAGATATTTATTAATAGTAATAAAAACCTCAGGGGTTGTTAGCCCAATATTTAAAATAGCAGGTAGACTGTAACTATGCATGGGTAATAAACATACGCACTCTTATTGCAGGACAGAATATTTGTAAAGTGGAATGATTCCTAAGGGACAAGAAATTTTGAGTATGTCTCCCAGGAAGCATGTTTTAAAGATTCTCAACAGTAATAAAAGACTCTGACAAATTGGTGTCAAAGATTTCTTTAGGCAGACATGAAAAACTAAGAGTTCACCACTTCTTAATAGTGGTAAGAAGCAAATTATTTATAAAAAACTGTTAGTGAAAAAATTAGAGTTCAGAGAAACAAATGAGAACTTCAGAAGTCATCCTTAGAAATCAGATTTTAAAATATATCCCTCAGATATTTAATCCTGTTAATATGGTATTAAGTATCTCCAATACTTAGCATTTGGTTTAATGTCTTAGCAACTGTTATTGGGCAACTGGTTCTTCAAAATAATTGAGAAGAGTAGGCTGATCTTGTCACTGCCTATTCCTCTCTTCTTAAGAATAATGTCTAAGGCTTGGTGCCTGACATCCTAAACTTCCTCAGAGTGACATTATGCTGGAGAATACCCAATACTAAACATAAAATAAAAAGCATTTTTTTTTTTTTAGAGCAATCAGTGTTTGGTGAATCTGGATGAGTGATGGTCTATATAAGCCTCTATGGCCCCCTTCCCCTGTATATTATTTGGCATCATATTAGATAAAGGTAACCACTTAAACAAAATTTTTTCTGAGTCACATGGTATGAGATCTCTTACCCATCTCCCTCCTCTCTGCCTTCTCTTTCTCATTCTTTTAAGAAAACCACAGAATGAATGAGTTAATTCAATGCCTGCCATATTATTGACCAACTGTATTTCAATTCGGTTTATTTCATCTCTTCTGATTGGCAAAAAGCCTTTTGCAAGGGTTATCTTGATCACATGAAACTTTACTGATCTATGTCTTACTCTAAAGAAAAAACTCTTGGTAGAAATATAAAAACAAATGTAAGGCCTAAATGTGGTAGAGTACGAGTCAGTAAACCTGTTTGCTGAAGGTCAGATAGTTAATATTTTAGGTTTTTCAGGCCATACAGATTTGGTTGCTACTGTTCAAATCTGTTATTGTAGTACTGATGCTGTCTTTAATAAAATTTCGGTATTTTGTTTATCATAGCTTTTTTGGATTAATTTTGATTTTTAAAATATTGCATTAAATATGGTTTATCTTTATTATTCAGTTTTTTGGTACCTCTTTAAAATTCTATGCCCTAGGTGAGTGCCTCAATTATCTTACCCTAGTTTCTGCCCTATACAGCGCAAAAGTAGCCATAGACCATACTTAAATAGATCAGCATGACTGTTACAATATTTTGTTCGTTGACACTAAGACAATTTTCGCATGGCATGAAATATTCTTCTATTGATTTTCAACCGTTTAAAATCGTAGAAACAATTCTTAGCTCACTGGTCAAATTTGGCCCTTAGGTATTACTTTGTGGGCCCCTCCCATGTAAATTTAGGCATGTCTTATTTTGTAAGAAACTATTCTGCAAAAGTCATATTGATATCTAGAAGACTATAAAACAATAATAGTTCTCTTAGGAGAATAAATTTACAGGTAACTATTTCCTCTATAGCATGGTTATGTCTCTTTCATAATTAAAACTACTTAAAATATTAATCGATACCTTTTTTAATAACTTGAATAACTTCTCTCCGTTGAATTGCATCAGAATCTCGGAACTATGGTAGTTCATTTTTGTCTGATTCCCAATGAGCAGTTATTCTTATCATGAAATTTCAAACTAACCGCTGCTTAGCATTTAGGTCAAATCATTTACGATATATGGACAAGAGTTGGGCACTCCACGGGCACTTAAGCTCTTAATTCATTGTCATTAAATACTAATTTGTAAATATATAATGCATGTGTATATATAGTAGATAAATATAGCATGTAAACATTCAAATTCCTGGATTTTTAAAAATGAGTATAGTCACCCCTCAAACATGTATTACTTCTCTCCTAAACAAAAGAAGTATATTAAGGAACTGTGGCAAGGTATAATTGAAAAGCAAATAAACAAAACCTATACCTTTGGGAGAAATAAGGAACCTGGGCCTGTATTATTCAGGGTTCTCCAGAGAGACAGAATCAATAAGATATGTTATAATTATATGAAAGGGATTTATTAGGGGAATTAGCTCACACGACTATGAAGAAAAGTCCCATGAGAGGCCATCTATAAACTGGATGCTGGTACCGTGGCTCAGTCCAAGTCCAAAGGCCTCAAAACCAGGGAGGCTGATGGTGTCCTTGGTGTAAGTTCTGAAACCTAAAAGCTGAAGAGTCTCAAGCTCTGATGACCACAGACAGGAGAGAAGTGTGTATTCCAGCTCCAGCCGATCAAGATAGAGGGCTTCACCTTTTCCCTCTGTCTTTTGTTCTCTCTGAACCCCCAGCAGATCAGATGGTTCCCATCCACATTGAGGGTGGATCTTTCCCACCCAGTCCACTCAGACTCATACTAATCTCTGCTGGAAACTCCATCACGGATACACCTAAAAAGATAGCTTTACCAAGTTTCTCAGCATTCCTTCATCTAACCAAGTTGACACCTAGAATTAACCTTCACCTGAGCCCGTACCCCAAGTCTGCTTCTGGAACAAGTGATGGATAACTAGCATGTCTTTTCTGTTAGTAGATTCTGGGAAAGGAAGAATATCAGCTCATCATTACTTGGGTGCTATGGAGAGACAGATGCATGGGATCACAAAGTCAAATTTGAAACAAAATTGGCGATTAAAAAGTCACAAAAAGTGGTTAAGACCTCAAGTGTTAGCAGTTCTATCTGGCAATCAAATAGCTTGCATGGAGCTGACTGTTTAATTAACCACACCATCTCCAACAACTTTTTCTATCCAAAAATGTATTTCGTATTATAAACTGCTTACTTCCCATCATAAGTTTGCTTCACAAATTGTGAGTTTAGCTTCATAAGTGCATACAAAGTTATGCATTGCTTAAGTGATGCTATAAATAAATAAAACATAAAAGATGCTGCCACTCTGGCTGCAGAAGTGAACCACCACCAGATTTCAGCCCACTTGGCGTAAGGATGATGCTTTGGAGCAACGCAAGTCTGAAACAGCTTCAGTGATACCATTTAAGCTTGAGGTACATTGGCAGAGCAAGGATATGACTAAACTAAATTTGGCTTAAGCCACCTATTACTCATACCCTCTGTCTACTGCATTCACACTTCAATTAACAAACTGTGTATGATACACACACATATATTTATAGTTTATATTTTTCCTGTGCTGGCAATGAAACTTTTTAAATTACCTTCTGTAGATTGTGAGAATCTTCTATTTGAATCTATTTGACGTGCTAAGCTTAGCTTCAAAAGTGGTGGGGTTCATGGGTTTTTCCTTTTCATCCTAGAGAAGAGCTACATCTGTGCACTTTAACTTACCTCTGTCTCATTACCACTTCCCACTCCTCTCGCTAAGTGGGAAGTGATCACCTGTATCCTTTCCATAATAACTCTCACTTACTCAGGAGGAGGCTCTGTGCCAGCACTTTGTATGTATGCACTACTATTATTTGCAATAGAAAGATAAGAATACCAAGATTTCAAAGTTAGGAAACTCTACTAAGGTTACAAGGTCAGTATCTTTTATAGTTAAGATATCAATCCAGCTCTTTCTAACTCAAAACCTGTGTTTTTCTAAAGAAGAGTGTTTATTTACACACATTGAGAGGCACAGTTCTATGAGTTTTGACAAATTTTGAGCGTGCAACCACCATTACAATCAACATAAAAATATTTTCACCACCCTAAAACATTCTTTTGTGACTTTTTTAGGTCAATCTGCTTCCCCCTACCCTGCCTGCTGCTTCAGATTTGTCCCTATATAACCTTTGCTAGTATGTCATAAAAATGTATTCATACAGTATCTGGCCTTTGTGTGGACTTCCTTTACTTATATAATACTTTAAAATGCATTTTTGTTTTTGTATGTTAATTCATTTTTATAGGTGAGCAGTACCATTGGATGGAAGTACTTTATTAATTCACTAGTCCATGGGCATTTGTGTTGTCCCATTTTAACAATTATGAATGAAGTTAATATAACCATTCATCTACACATGTTTGTGTGGACATGTATTTTAATTTCTCTGGATTAATACCCAGGAGTAATATTGTTAGGTCATAAATTTGTTAGTTGTGTATGTTTCACTTTATCAGAAACTGCCAGACTGTTTTCCAAAATGACTAGTTTTTTTGCACGGCCATAGGCAACGCATGAGGATTCCAGTTGCTCTGTATCCTCATAAGTCATTTTAAGAACTGTGTAGTGGCCTGGGTATATACCAGGGATTTTCCCAAAAGAAATGGAATCAACACATGAAAAAGACAACTGTACTCCCATGTTCATCTCAGCACTATTCACAATAGCTAAGAGATGGAATCAACCTAAATGTCCATCAACAGATGGATGGATTAAAAAAACTGTGGTATACATACACAGTGGAATACCACTCAGTTATTAAAACAATGATATCCTGTCATTTGCAACAACATGGATGGAACTGGAAACCACCATGTTAAGTGAAGTAAGTCAGGCACAGAAAGAAAAGACAAATACTGCATGATATTACTCATAAGTGGAATCTACAAAAAAAAAAAAAATGCGGTTCTCACAGAAGTAGAGAGAAGAATAATGGTTACCAGAGGTGTGGGTGGGGAGAAGTGGTGGACTAATGGGTACAAAACTAAGTATCTACCTTAAGTAAGTCATTGTGCAATATACACATGTATCGAAACAACACACTGTACCCCACAGTTTTATATAAAAATAAATGTTAAAATATTTTGAATAAAAAAGAAAAGAACTGTGTAGTGCAATCGCATTGTTGTAATTTGTTAATTTGTATTTTCCTTATCAATAATGATGTGGAGCATCTTTCGATGTGTTTGTCACTTGTCTCTTTTCTTTGGTACAATGTAGTTTCAAATCTTTTGCCTCTTCTTTAAATTGAGTTGTTTCCTTATTATTGATTTCTGAGATTTACAAAATATATTCTAAATACAAATACTATGTCAAATATAGTTTTGCAAATGTTTTCTTTATTTGTGGATTGTTTTTAACTTTAAAAAATGGTTACTTTAAGAAGAGTACAAGGATTTAATTTTAACAAAGTCTAACTTATCATTTTTTTTTCTTTTATGGTTTGTGTGTTTTCTGTTTATCTAAAAGTTCTTTGAGTAACCCAAGATCACGAAAACCTTCTTCTATGTTACCTTCTAGAAATATAAAGTTTTAGCTCTTAAATTTATGTCTATAATTCATTTTGAGTCAACTTTTGTGTATGATTCAAAGTACAGATAGAGGTTCAATTTTTTACAATTGTTGAAAAAACTCTTTCATTCATTGAATTACCTTTACATGCCTGTCAAAAAACAATTGCCCATATACAAGCATTTGTAGGTATAATCTGGGTCTCTATTCTGATGCTTTTATCTCTATGTCCATACTCATGCCAGTATATACTGTCTTCATTAGAGCTTTAAAGTAAGTCCTGAAGTTATACAAGCATTTGTAGGTATAATCTGGGTCTCTATTCTGATGCTTTTATCTCTATGTCCATACGCATGCCAGTATATACTGTCTTCATTAGAGCTTTAAAGTAAGTCCTGAAGTTGGCTAATGTAACCAGTCAGCTTTGTTCTTCTTCTTCAGTGTTTTATTTAAAACAGTGCTGTATACTAATATACTCTAAATAGTCTACTATATTCTAAGCCTTTAACCTTGCTAAATCTTGCTATACTATATGTTCTAATGTGTTTATTATTTTGAGATTTATTAATCTCTCTTACTTGCACCTGAAAAAAGTTTAAATCCTTCAAAAAATAAGACCCCTTATTCAATAGGTGACATTGTTCTGCACTAGTTTGAAAATTCAAGACTGTGGCTAGAGAAATCATATTTTGAACAGCTCATCAAAATGTATTATTAACATATCCACCTCATATTTAAAAAATCTGCTTAGGCTACCATTATTTTCAACAAACTCTTATATATGAAATAAAAATTATAATAGTTTATTTTTAAAGAAGAATCAATCCTTAAAAATGAGTTTAGAAAACTCATATATATGTATATGGATACTTCCAAATGTTCATGGAAAAATAGATTGTAAGACAATATGAATCTTTCCATGAACTTTTTGAAGAACTCTTATATGTGTATGTATGTATGTATGTGTGTATGTGTGTGTGTGTATATTTACCTTCAAATAGAAAACACTCAAGTGATGTTATTCTTATTCTGATCCCCAGTGAAAAAATCCCAAAATATATTTTGAAGATAAACTGATCCAAAAAGCAAAGAATTTTTTAAAAATAAATGATATTACTAAAGATATTGTATCATCAAAATATGATCATCAAAATATCATTCTAACTCCAGAATAGCCATATTGCCACANTCATATATATGTATATGGATACTTCCAAATGTTCATGGAAAAATAGATTGTAAGACAATATGAATCTTTCCATGAACTTTTTGAAGAACTCTTATATGTGTATGTATGTATGTATGTGTGTATGTGTGTGTGTGTATATTTACCTTCAAATAGAAAACACTCAAGTGATGTTATTCTTATTCTGATCCCCAGTGAAAAAATCCCAAAATATATTTTGAAGATAAACTGATCCAAAAAGCAAAGAATTTTTTAAAAATAAATGATATTACTAAAGATATTGTATCATCAAAATATGATCATCAAAATATCATTCTAGCTCCAGAATAGCCATATTGCCACAATTATATTGCAGAACAAAACTACAACAATGAATCAAAGTGTGTAAGACGGTATGTGCATGGATGTGGATGTATAGGGAGAGAACGGTATGTGTAGTCTGTGTAAAATGACATTTCAAATAATTTGGCAAAATAGAATTTTTTCAAAAAATAGTTTTAGAGAACTGGGAGTTATAAAGGAAATAAGTTTAGATAAGTAATGTATTACCATGTAAAAAGACAAATTCTATTCTAATTAAATATTTAAAATATATGTAAGAATCACTAAAGCATTGGCAGTTGGTAAGGTTGATTAAATACATAACTTTGATGAAAAATCATTTTTCAAAAGCATTTTAGTTGTTACTGATTGAGATTTTATAAATTTCTGAGCACTGAACTTCAAATCCTTTGCAAGCATCGTCAATGTGGTTTTTTTTGTTTTGTTTTGGCTGCTGGCCAGTATGCTAATTTAACTCTAATAGATTGACCTAAATTTGGAAACTCAAAGGTGATAATACAAAGATGTAATAAATTCATACCTGGGGCTCTCTAAATCTGTGCTTAAAAAAAATGATCAACAGATTTGACTTCATGAAATTGTATGAAATCACAAAACTTTAATTATTATTATACAAACTAGTGAAATGTTTGCACACTCTGTATAAGACAAATGGTTAATATCCTTGCTTATAAAGTATAAATATGAAAGCAATCACAGAAAAGAAAAAGTGTGCAAATAATAAGATTAGACAAATCATTAGAGAAGAAATACATAATAAATAAATGTCAAAAAATGTTCATATTTCTAATAATGAAAAATGCAAACAACTACATTTTTCTATTCTTGGCAAATATTAAAAATATTAATTATAATCAATATCACTAGTGATACATAGCAATTAAATCTAAGCAAGATAGGAAGTCCAAATGTCAAAAAATGTTCATATTTCTAATAATGAAAAATGCAAACAACTACATTTTTCTATTTTTGGCAAATATTAAAAATATTAATTATAATCAATATCACTAGTGATACATAGCAATTAAATCTAAGCAAGATAGGAAGTCCTATTCACTACAGGAGGGGTTGTAATTGGTATAAGATCTCTGGAGGAAAGTTTGACAATATGTATCAAGAGCCTTAAATATGCATTTGCTTTGATCCCCAAATTTAACTTCTAGGAGATTTTCGTAAAGTAATAATAAGAATATAATGTAAAGAAATTTGTAGAAATACTATCATTGAAGCATTATTCAAAATAAAGTAGTTAAAAATCAATGTATTAATGAATTATGTACAGTAATATGGTAGAGTCTTATATAGTCAAGAAAGCAATGATCTATATGTATCTTTATTGTATGAATAATGAAAATATACCCATATTATGAATAAAAACATGTTTTGGTATGAAAATCCAGCAGCCATTTATACCAGCTGTTCTAGGAAACAGTGCAACATAATCATCTCAGGAAGACCACCATTACTTTTTATGTGTAACATCTTTTAGATAAGTCAGATTAACATGAGGATAAAATAAAACGGTTCTGAGTAAAGAGTGATTGCTTGTTCAATGTCATTTTTGATGCCTACAATGGAAGAGAGAGCAATGGGCTCTGACTTTATGATGAGACATTGAAGACAGTGATGGCCACTGACTAGAGGAGATGTATAATTTATTATCCAAACCAAGGCATGTTTGTGAGTGAAAAGGGTCTCTGTTTACAATTATACCCAGAGAAAAGGGAATATAGTCATTGGCTCTATAAACCAGGGACCTGTGATCTGACCTCTCAGCAATCCCTCTAACAAGGGTCATTTTTGCTTATAAGGACTCCTGTTACCCAATTTTATGTCGCATCATATGTGGAATAGTAATGCCCTTCTAGTATCTCAAAACTGTCCATGGTGATTACTATGTAACAGAGCCCTGTGCTAGTGGAACTACAGAGAGGCTGAGTAATTCTTTGTGTGCAGTAATACAAAGAGCAGTGTGTAACAAGGGGTTATCTGGAAAATTTGAACAGTCCTGGAAATCCACAGAAGGCAACAAATTATCTTCAATAATAAAGGTAGGAAAACTTTGATTTCTATGTGTCCATGTGTATAGCAATGTTTCTAAAATGTAGAAGGTGCCTAAAAACAACATGTTTGCTAAATCCAGGTATTTGTTCAAACAGTCAGACATTGCTGTGAAGGTATTTTTTTTTTAGGTGAGATTAACTTTTAAGTCAGTAGGCTTGAGTAAAGCAGATTCCCCTCCTTCATATGAGTGAGCCTAAACTCATCAGTGGAAGGCACTGAGAGAAAATAAACTGAGGTCCCTTGAGGAAGATGGAATTCTTTAGATTTGAATTGAACAGGAACTTTTCCCTGGGTCTCCAGCCTACTGGCCTACCCTTAAGATTTTAGACTTGCCAGCCTCCAGTCACAGGAGCCAATCCCTTAAAACAAATCTATCTCTCTATCCATCCATTTTATTGATCTGTTTCTCTGGAGAACACTGTCTACTAAGATTTCAACGCTTGCTAATTTCCTGCTGGAAATTCCCATCAACCTCTTCCTTCATTTTTCTTATCTACTCCTGAAGGCTTGGGGTTCCCATGCCCATTTCTCAAACTCTTAGGGAAAAAAAAATCTGTAGTTTGTTATTATTTTACATCATCACGGCCATTGAGAAAGTCCAGGCTGCCGTTGTCTCTCTTCTGAATTCATATAACTTCCTAACTAATCCACATTCCCTTTTTTTCCCCTTGTACTACACTCCACAGAATATATGTAGATTCATTTTGACTCTTCTCTCCTGAGCAGCACAGCAGTTCTCTCTATGACTCCTCTGCTTCCTTTTACTGTTTACTTATTTTTCTTCTCTCGGTTGGTTTTTCTTTGCTGGTTCAATTTTTGCTCCCTCATGACTTCAGTCTGTTCTTGATTCTTCTTGCCCTAACTCTATTTCATGTCAGGTTTTTTTTCTATTTATTATTTCTATTTGTTTCTGTGAAATAAGGTTTTTAGAGTTTTTGTAACAGAATTTAAGATGTAAGAGAAAAATCATTAGGGGCCACATAACAATTATAGGAGCCCCCTGGTATCAGATGTTCAGCTTTGGTATCAGATGTGGCCAAGGGATCACAAAGTACAAAACATGACTGCTGATTCCTCAATAGGATTTTGAGCTGTAGTTTTCCTTACAAGAGATAATAATGGAATAAAAATCATAAAATCCCTACCACATTTTATTTTTTGCCTAGGTAAATATTTTCTTAATTGACATTCTTATGCAAATTGATGCATGGTTCACTCATGCTGAGTTTGAATCAACAATATCCTTAACCTTGAATCTCTTAATGACTCTCCCTTTTCTCATCCATATTTACTTCAGCTACAGATGGATGACATATTATTTCTTAATCGTATGTTGGCACTATTTTCTTTTCCTGATTTTGGTTACAAGATTGACCATACACTGGAAAGTTTTCATTAAATGTACATATTAATTTCTGTGAGCAGGTCTATCACTTTGCTAATTTGATCTTTTGGTAGAAAGCACATACAAATTATCTCTACATTCTTTTCCTGATTTTGGTTACAAGATTGACCATACACTGGAAAGTTTTCATTAAATGTACACATTAATTTCTGTGAGCAGGTCTATCACTTTGCTAATTTGATCTTTTGGTAGAAAGCACATACAAATTATCTCTACAAATATCACTTTCTTTTTCTTCAAATATAACAACAGTCCACAACTGTGATTCTTAAATATTAGTGCAAGTCTGAATTTCCTGGAATGCTTTAAAAACACAGATTGCTGGGAGCCAGCCCCAGAGTTTTTGATTCAGTAGTCTGGGTTGGGACCTGAGAATCTGCATTTCAACAAGTTTTCAGGTCATCCTGATTTTACAAGTTCAAGAATCATCCTTTGAGAACCACTGCCTTACACAATTGAGATTTCAATATGTTTTTGACGCCAGTGAGATCTGAATTCAATCCCCATTCAAGCAACGTAATCTTTGTAAAATGACCTAAATTATAAGAGTTCCTGTTTATTCTGCAGCAAAATATGGATATTAAAAGGCTATTGCAAGTCTTAAATAATATAATGAACAGAACCCACCACACACTAAGCACTCAGCAAATGTTACTGATTTTTAAAATACAAATTGGTAATATTTTTGTATCATCAGGCATTTTAGGTTTTCCATGTCTGTTTCTCTAGCTATTTATGTCTGTAGGCAACAGTGGTAGGCTCTAAACTATGAATGGGGAAATCAATTAAAAGTCTCTTACATTTGCCCTATGATTCAGAGTCTTCCTTGATTTTGCCTGCAATCTGTGCATTTGGGTGTGTTTTACATGATGAAACCAGTTGGAGATAACAATATATCATAGTTTTTCTGGTTTAGTATTTTACTTTTATAGCATGCTCAGTTATAAATAATCGTTTCTGCATTAACATTCTCTGTGAGCTATTCTCTGGCTGTGATTTGCCTCTTCTTCAATTTAATAGGGATTCATGCTCTACCTTTCAGGAGGGAATATCTACATAAAATAAATGCCTGGGTCAGTTCTTTAATTCAGAACATTATAATGAGGACAAGATAATTAATTAGAAATGATAAAAGCCATATATAATGAGAAATCTATACTATGGTTATATATATGCATATATATGTGTATATATACATATATATATGTATATGTATACATGTTATGTGGAAGTATATTTCTATCAACTTTCAATTTATCATTGTTAAGAAAATGCCAGTAGCACAAGTCCCTCTCTGTTATGGACTTATCCAATATGTATTCTCTTTTCCAAGGTCCTGAAATCCCTTTTCTATTGCCACAAAGTTTTCAGGCAGTAGGTCTGCTTTTCAGTTAACAGGCTGACTTCTAAGATTTGAACTCACGAGAAATGAATGCAGGAGGTCCAACTCTTGAACTGTTTAGAGCAAATGTCCTGCTCAACAAGTTGCAAAATAAAGTGAGTGAGATTAATTGGCTGAAGAAATAAAATTATTCATTGAATGAAATGTTAACTCCTCCAGCCTATTTCAACTTTTACCTGTCTTTTGAATTTTTCCCCACATTTTTTTTTATACTTACAAGAGTGTTTGTGGGAAAAAGTGTCAATGACTCACTTTAGTTTTGTAAGGTACTAACAGTTCTTGAGAGAAAACATGCTATATTAAGTGCAAAGTATGATTATTAATCTTAATATAATATTTTTAAACTACTGGCAGATGGTGAATACAATGAAATATTTTGATAACTCCTTGTTATATTTTCAGGGACTTGGAGGCTTAGTGAAAATATGAGGTTCTAAATATTTGAACACCCAGATGCTTTTTCAGATCAGTGTGACCAAATGTTTTTTCGCAAATAACATGTCAGAGCTTAAAAAGGAAGGTGGAGCTAAGAGGAAAGAAAGAAAAAAAGACGTACAAATGTACGATTGTTGCAAGAATTTTAGTGAAACATCAGACATTATACCTCCAGGGCAATCTATGCATCTTTTAAACAGAAACTCCCTTAGATGAGCTTGTCTAGGATTACTAAAAGAACTTGCGCCAAGTATGTCAGCATTAAAAATACTGAATTGGCTAGAAATACTGTTGAGTGTCAACCTCTATTTGTCCTTTAAACCAAGAAAAAAGAATAAAAGTGTGCCTGTAGGCAAAATAATGGCTCCCACTTCTTTTCTCCTCCCTTACTTTCCTCTTGCTCTCTTCTACTTATATGAGATTTGTAAAATAAATTGTAATAGAAAGTTCAGATGACAAAAATTACAGTGGTATGGCCAAGAAAACACCCAGGGGGCTTTTAGCTTCCGTTGTGCCAGGACTGAACTATCAGATCAGCCTTCTGGACTCGAATGCAACACTGTCAATAAGGATACATCATCTTTTTTGTGGTGTAGAAGAGCTGTCGGTTATAATTCCCATTATTCCAAAGCCAGGATTTTCCATTAGCACAGCCACCTGCTGGGTTGCTCTACTCAGGTTTAATGGAGTCTGAATTTGAATTTATCACCATCTGTGGGAAGACAGGAAATGAGAGAGCATCACTAATTCCTTTCTTCATTTGCTAAGCGTAAGTATAATCTTTATAAGGAGGCAGAAAAAGCAGCTGAGGTTGGGGATAGAAGGAAGAATATTTTAGCTCATATTGACATCAGAGCTCCAGACCAAGGGGGAAAAATGCTGTCTGTTCTATGGCCAATTCCAGCAACAAAAAGAATGTTTTAATTTCCTATGTACCGTAGTATCAAAATCATGCAGATTCAGGATACTGTTTCTCTCCGGTTTTCAAAAAGATCTCAGAAGATTTAATCAGATCTCTGGTGAAGATGAAAGACTTGGTAACTTATCAAGTTCACAAAAGAGTTCAAGATTCTTAATTACTGTAAAAGCTTATGAATAGAACAGTATAGACCACAGGTGTCTATTTTATGCGGTTTGTTCTTTTCCTCCAGATATTAAAAAAAAAAAGCCTCTGTAGAACTCAAGAAGAGAGAAAGACTAGGGGACATCAAAACCTTGAAGAGGATCTGTAGTATCAAAGTGTAATGCCTTAAATACATGTAACCGTATCTCAGAGGTTCTGATTTATACAGGGTTCCCAAAAGTGCTTCATTGTCATTTCTAATTTTCCAAAACACATGGAGCGGTTTAAAGAAGAGGTAAGCAATTCACAATTAATTTCTGGCATTGGCTACTTGCAAAACTTGCAAATCTGATCTGCCCATCTTTTACCCTGCTCTATCAGGATGCTGCCTTCTGGAATCTGCTGTCCAGGCAAAGACTGGGAGAAAAACCAAGCCATTCTGACACACCAGTTGCAATAGGTGTTGCTGCCCACCCCGACAAACAACAAACCAGAGGATACTGGCAGTTGAAAAGATGAGGGAAAAATCCTGTCAGGAAAGAGGAAGGATTTAAAATCAAAACACACAAGCACACACACACACAAACACACACACACCCAAAGCCTCTGAGAAAACACTGCATGCCATTGTTTTTCCTCAGGAACCATGAGTTCATCCCTTTCTCATGCATCTCCCTCCATGTTTATAATCTTGGATTAATGACTCCAAACAGTGAGTCTGTTCTAAAGTCATGGGGGTCAGCTCTGTGGACTTGAGGAGCTTGGATAATTGGAAGGAATGTTACTTATTACAGTGAGGCAACAATTCCAGGGGAGGAGAGGGACAACAAATAACTGCACCGTTGTTCTTCAAGGCTACCGGGAGAGTTAGCGCTCCTATCAGGGAGTCTGTGAACACTGTATTGTGACAAAGCAAAACGCCTCCTGGGTGCCTGCTTCTCGTGGAAGGCTTTTGATGTTTGATCTGTAATGAGATGGAAGAGGAAAACAGCTCCCTTGGTTAACTAATACATACTGGATATGAACAGATTCAAAGATTTCAGTTTCAGTTCTGGGACAAGATCCCCCATCCCACTAATTTATTCTTTAGAAAATTCTGTAAGTTCTTTTCTTTTTTGTACAGAATACATGATGGGTTTAACATACTTCTGCTTTCATATTTGACTTGAATAATAACCCTAATGATTACTATGCCTATTTCACTTTTGCTAGTTTGGTTCTTTTCTCAGTGTTGATGTCGTGTGGCTTAATGCAACTTTTGGCAAATATGAGTTATCAGAACCTGGGACTCCATATCGGGCTTAGGTACTTTGTGCTAGAAAACACATGGACAGTCAGCTAGGAAAAATGTGAAGGGTTACATATAACACAGAACTCAGGAGGCAGATTGAAAAACAAAATCAAAACAAAAATATGTAAACAGTTAATTTTACTCCACATGGTCTGTTCTGGATGATGTCACACATATGGTTATTCATACCAGGCGCAGCAACTTTAGAGATGAAGACAAACCCTACAAAATCTGTCAGTTTGGGTTAATGGAACATTGTTATTACCTCAGGTCAAGCAGATGGAGGGCAAACTTCTCTGCTGGATTCTGCTGCTCTTTAATTAATGTCCACATTTGTTATGTCAATATAATGCATCACATTCGGTCTAAAGGTTGTTTTACTTAAAAAACAAAACAAAACAAGAATAGTTATTTAATTTCAACATTAGAACAGTTGCACAGGATTTTAGAAATATGTGTAGATACCTGGAAAATAATGTTTAAATCAGTACGGAAGAAAAAAAAAGAAGGAAACAAGCTGGTTTTACAAATTTCATTATTAATGTAAAGATGGATTTGATACTTCTTTTATGAGCATTTCCAAATGAGAGATTTTGTTCATGCCTGGGAATATATAAGAAAAATAGGAATCTCAGATGATAAAGAAATACAGGTCGTACTACAGTGTTATTTTTTTCCATAAAGAAATTAATAGCTGCAATTCATTGAGCGCTCTGTTTATTCTTGTCAGGGAAGAATGGCAAGTGGGGAAATAACACAATAGAGACATCTTATCTTTTTTTGTAAACTTCCTTTATCTTAGGCATGTTCAAGGCACAAGGAATCCCTGGTGTCTGATATTAGGCATCTGAAGCTGTGGAGTTAAATCTTCAGCATAATTCAAAGAATAAGCCTATTATATAACAACTAAGGAGGATGTGTGCCGTTAACTACAAACGTTCTTTCTTAAAGATGACAGGCTTACATTGTTCATTTTGGAAAAATATTTTTGCAGTGTTGGCTCTAGCCTCTAATTATTTAAGCTAGTCAAATCCAAAATCGTTAAAATGTGCAAATATTACTTGGAATCACTCCAAGAGGAAACAGTAGGCAGTGATCTGGCCCCTTGGATTGAGTATTCAGTTGCTGCTTAGTTTCCTTTCAAATTCTAGAATAGATATACTCTATAACCAAAACCTGTTTTCCTATGGCAGCTGGTAAAATATACTGGGTAGTTCCCGCAAGGTTTCTGAGCAACGAGGCCATACCCAATGCAGTCTATTCTAATTTCTTAAAGATGGTAACTGAATCCTTCTATGAAAATAGTATTTCATATCGGTCATATTACACACACACACACATGCACCCACACATTCATGCATGTGGGTACTGGAGAGCAAAAGCTATGCATTCTGCATTTTTCCCCTGTACAATATCCTTCTAGATTATTGCACACCTTCGAAACTCTAGAATTTTGTAGGCTCTCAGATTCACTGTAGTAGTAGGTACTACTACTTAGAAACTACTGTTAGTGCCATACTATTAAAATGACAACTTAGACCAGTGATTCTCAAACAGGGACAGATTTCCCCTCCGCTGAGTACATGCTACTCAAAGGGAGGGAAGTTCTACTGAAATCTAATGGGCAGAGGCCAGCAATGCTGCTAAAATTCGCAAAATGCACAAGATAGATGCCCAAACACAGAACTATCTGGCCCAAAATGTTAATAGTGTTGAGATCCAGAAATTCTGGTCCATGCCAATGTAACTGCTTTGTCACCTCTAAAAAAAATGAAACATTTCCATATAAGTAGGTTAAAAATAAGGACGGTTTATAACCCAAAGAATTGTTTCTATTGTAGGATCTATAACAAAGAAAGAGATATACAGTATCAACCTTGCTCATGTTACTTGTAAAGGAATGATATACCTATATATGACACTAACATATATAATAATTATAAAATAAATGATGTTACTTTTTTCACTGATTCTTCTCAGTCCACTTCTCTATCTCTCTCTCAATCTCTCTTATTTATACATCGTTTTTACCAATCTATCTTTCACTTCTTGGAAAAAATACTTTAAAAATGTATCAGTTTGACCTGTTAGCATGTCTGTGTCTGAAATCCTCAATTTTCAGTCCATCAAAATCTGATGTAAAATACCTTTATCAAGGAACCTTTTCTTTACTTCTTACTAATGGTTTATTAAAAATGTATCAGTTTGACCTGTTAGCATGTCTGTGTCTGAAATCCTCAATTTTCAGTCCGTCAAAATCTGATGTAAAATACCTTTATCAAGGAACCTTTTCTTTACTTCTTACTAATGGTTTATTTTTTCATTCCACATTCCTGTAACACTTAAGTTTAGATTTTCCCCTATGATTTTAAATGCTTTTTAAGGATATTTAAGTGAGTCTAACATCTATGCATGTTTTACATTTTTCACAAAACAGTGATATCCTTTTAGTTTATTTATTTTATAGTGTTCCTTTCTTTCTTTGTTTTCATCTCTGAGGTGTCTTCCCCATCACTCCTTTGTTCTCGTCAACATATAGCCCAGGATAGAATTTGGGGTGCAGGGTGTGCTCAGGAGCTAATGTCATTTTTCTCAAAGAAACAGGTAGGCTGTGAGTCTCCTAATTCTTTAAAAGGGACAAAAATCGATGATAGTCCCAGAATGAGGATGTTACCCTAGTTTTATTTCCATTTGTCCCGAGGCCATTAATGTTTGCACTGAAAAAAGTTTATGATCTAAAATGAGCCACACAAGTTGAATGCTTTTAAGACATGGGAAGAAAATATAAAGCAGACAGTATAAAATTTAAGACTATATGAGGTATAAATAGTGAAGTATATTCATGCTATGAAATATCATACAACAGTGAAAATGACAAACTAGCATTGCACATATAATCATGGATGCATCATATACTCAAACATTTAATACCAAAGTAAGAAAAAACCAGATCCAACATAATGCATAACTCTGATTCCATTAATTTAAAGTTAAAAAATAGGCAAAACTTACCTCTATTATTAGCAGTAAAGATTATGCTTATATTTAGGGAGCGAAGAGCACTTAGTGATTGGAACAGGTATTATTTCCTGACTGGGATAGTGGCTATGTGAGTATATTCATTGTGTGATAATGCATTGAACCTGGATTATTTTTATTGCTACAGTAACAAATGATCACAAATTTAGTGACTTTAAATGACACTCATTTATTATCTCACTGTTCCTGTGGGCCAGAACTTCAAGCTTAGGTGTTTCTCTCTGTGGAGTCTCACAAGGCTGACATCACGGTGTGGTCCAGGTTGCATTTCCTTCTGGAGGCTCTAGGGCAAAATCCGTTTCCAGGCTCACTCAGTTTGGTAGCAAAATTCAGTCCCCTGGTAGGACTCAGGTCTCAATTTCCTTGCTGGCTGTCAGTAGGGGTTGTTCTCAGTTTCTAAAACCTACCCACATTCCCCAGCCAGAGGCCCTCTTCATGTTAAAGGCCAGCAATAGTGACCAAGTACCTCTCCCATTCTGAATCTCTTATCTCTTCTGCCTGAGTTCTCCTGCTCAATTTCTCTGTATCTCTGTGACTCCAACTGGAGAAATTTCTGCTTCCAAGGGCTCATGTGTTTATTCCAAAATACTCTTCCTATTTTAAGGTCAGTAATACTAATTAGCTCTGTGAAGTCCCTTCACAGCACTATATAGATTAGCATTTGATTGAATAAACAAAACACGGGAATCTTGGGTGGATACCTTTAGAATTCTGCCTTCAAAATAACTATTATTGTGTGCTTCCCTGCACTGGCGTTATAATCCAGTAACATATTTTTTGATTATGTAAAAATAAGCTGCAGAATGTTCTTTATATTTCTTTATTCAGTCAACAAATATTTATTAACTGATTGCTGTATACTATAGAGACAATAATTTCTGTCTCTGTGGGTTATATAATTTAGGCATATTTTGAAAAGTTACAAAATAATTACAAATTCTTTGTGAATACAAAAAAAAGTGTAAGAAAGCATAAAAAAATACAGGAAGTATATAAACCAATTTCTGGTTTTTGATGTCTAGAGAGTATTGCTTCTGTAAGAAGAAAAACAAAATAAATATTGTACAACTATTAAAAATTTAAATCATTCCTGTATATTTGCTCATCATATCAGTGTAATTTTCTGTTTGAAATTTTTCAAAAAAAGAAAACATGCTGTGAAGTGTAATAGGGGATTTTAAAGATAAATTTAGCCACTCATTACATATTTATTTATTTTTATTTAAAGTCTCCCTGTTTCCCATTTACTCTTTTTTTAAATTAAAATATAATTGATTGTACATATCTGTGGGGTACATCATTGAATATCAATACCTGTGTACAATATGTGATGCTCAAATCAGGATAATTACTATATTTACCATTATGAAACGTAATTATTTTTGTGGCCATTTACCACTTTCTTGCTAACCCCGCTCCAACCTCCCTTTATCCCTCCTTGGTGGCCTCAGTTCTGTTATCTCCTTTTGAAAGTTCAACAAATGATTGATTGCTCTATCTTTCTTTTTTGTATTTGTTTATTTTTTAGCTCCCACTTATGAGTGAGGACATGCAGTTTTCTCTTTCTGTGTCTGGCTTATTCCGTTTAACATTATTTTCTCTAAGTTCATCCATGTTGCTGTGAATGGCAGAAATTCATTGCTTTTATGGCAGAGTAGTATTCCATTGTAGTATTCCTTATTCAGTCATCCAGCAATGGACATTTAGGTTGGTTCCAATACTTAGCTATATTATAAGTAGATCTGCCATAAACATGGGAGGGCAGGTATCCCTTCAACATGATTATTTCCATTCCTTTGGGTATATGCCCAGTGGTGGGATTGCTGGACCATATGGCAGTTCTGTCTGTAGTTGTTTGAGGAACCTCCATACTGTTTTCCATAATCGTTGCACTAATTTACAGTCCCACTAGTGGTATAGGAGGGTTCCCCTTTCTCCACATCTTCACCAGCATTTGTTATTCTCTATCTTTTTGATAATGAGACCAAATGTCATGATCATCTAATTTCATGAGATGATATCTCAATGTGGTTTTGATTTGCATTTCCCTGATGCTTAGTGATACTGAGCATTTTTTCAGGTGCCTGCTGGCCATTTGTATATCCTTCTTTGAGAAATGCTTATTTAGCTCTTTTGCCAAATTTGTAATGAGGTTTCTTGTTGGTTTCTGTTTGTTTGTTTTTACTATTAAACTGTTTGAGTTCCTTGTATATTCAAGATATTAATCACTTGTCGGATGCATTTTCTCACATTCTGCAGGTTGTCTTTTCACTGTATTAATGGCTTCTTCTACTGTATAAAAGCTTTTTAGTTTGACTTAATCCCATTTGTTCATCTTTTCTTCTGTTGCTTGTGCTTTGGGGGTGTTATTCATAAAGTCTTTGCCCAATCTTACTTCCTGAAGTGTTTCCCTTATGTCTTCTTTTAGTTTTATAGTTTCAGGTCTTATATTTAAGTCTACAATCCATTTTGAGTTGGTTTTGGTATATGATGAGTGCTGTGGATTGATGTCCCCCAAAACTTAATCCCCACTGTGACAGTGTAAAAAGGGCAGGGAATCCTATCATGACAATTGAAAGGTGGGGCCTTGGAGAGGTGATTCGGTTGTGAAAACCTTGCCATAGTGAATGTATTAATCGAGTTGATGGTGTAATGGCTGTCATGGACATGGTTCTGAGGGCTTTAAAAGAAGTTCTCTCTCTATTCTGCCGTTTTCTGCCATGTGAGACCCCTGTGTTGCTATAACGTCACCACGAAAGAAGACCCTCGCTAGATGTGTTCGCTGGACTTTGGATTTAACAGCCTCTGAAACTTTAAGCAGTAAATTTCCTTTCTTACAAATTACCCAATTCCAGGTATTATGTTATAAGCAACAGAAATAGACTGATACAGTGAGATGTGCAGGTCCAGTTTCATTCTTCTACATATAGATGTCCAGTTTTTCAAGCACTATCTATTGACTTTTCCCCAGTGAATGTTCTTTTTGCCTTTTTCAAAGATCAGTTGCCATAATTATGTGGTTTGATTTCGGGATCTGTATTCTGTTCCATAAGTCCAAGTGTCTGTTTCTATGCCAGTACCATGCTATTTTTTGGTTAATATTGCTTTATAGTATATTTTGAAATCAGGTAGTGTTATACCTCCAGCTTTATTTTCATGTTCAGGATCGCTCTGGCTATTTGAGGTATTTTGTTCAGTATGAATGCTAGGATTGTTTCTATTTCTGTGAAGAATGTTATTTTTGATGGGGATTGCATGTAATCTGTAGATCACTTTGGGTAGTATGGGCATTTTCACACTTTTAATTCTTCAATCCAAGAGCATGAAATATGTTTCCATGTCTTTGTGTTCTCTTTAATTTCTTTCAGCAGTGACTTGTAGTTATCATCGTAGAGATATTTCACCTGCTTGGTTAAATTGATTCATAGTTATTTTATTTTATTTTATTTTATTTTATTTTGGTGACTATTATAAATGAGCTTCCTTACTTGATTTCTTTNTTATTTTATTTTATTTTATTTTGGTGACTATTATAAATGAGCTTCCTTACTTGATTTCTTTTTCTGCTAGTTTGTTTTTGGAGCATAAAAATGCTACTGATTTTTGTGTGTTGATTTTGTATACTTCAACATTACCAAAATCATTTATCAACTCCAAGAGGTTTTTTTTAATAGTGTATTTAGGTTCATTTGAAATCTTCGTATCATTTGATGTAAGAATTTATTGCAATAAACATCCCACTTAGTACTGTTCCTGCAGTATCCCACAGGTTTTGATATGATATGTCTTTATTTTCATTAGTTTCAGGAAATTTTTTGATTTTCTGTTTAATTTCTTCTTGTAGCCATAGGTCATTCAGGAGCATGTTGTTTAATATCCTTATATTTGTATAGGTTCTATAGTTTTGCATGTTAGTGATTTCTTGTTTTACTCCATGTGGTCTGAAAAGATACTTGAAATGAGCTTATTTTTTTTTTCAATTTGTTGAGACTTGATTTGTCATCTAACATGTAGTCTATCCTAGACAATGTTCAATGTGTTGATGAGAAGAATGTACATTCTGTAGTTATTGGATGAAATATTCTGTAGATATCTGCCAGGTCTCATTGGTCTAAAATGTAGTTTAAATCCTGTGTTTCTCTGTTGATTCTTGCCTAGATGATCTGTCCAGTGCTGAGATAGCAGTGTTCAGATCCCCAACTATTATTATATCAGGGTTTATCTCCTTCTTTAGGCCTAAAAGTATTTGCTTTATATATCTGGGTGCTCCAGTGTTGGGTGCAAATATATTTATGATTGCTATGTCTTCTTGCTGGATAGATCCCTTTATCATTACATAGTGGTCTCCTTTACTCATTTTATGGTTTTTGGTGTAAAGTCTATCTTTTTNTGTTATTGAAAAATATTGTCTTACTCCTGGTATTTTGTTGATTTTCCTTTGGATGTTTTAAGTATCTTTTGTTTTTTTTCTTCTCCTATGATTATTTGTCTTTGATGTTTCTTTGTTTGTTGAGGTGGTTGCATATAGTTTCTTTCTCTTTCTCATTTGCATTTCTGTTCTACCACTGGGTTTTGTGCTTTCTTGTGTAATCATAGTAGTAATTATCATTTTTTGGATTATAGATGTAGGATTCCCTTGAGGACTTCTTTCAGGGTTTGTTGTGTAGTGGTGAACTCCAGCAGTTTTTGCTTGTCTGGAAAATACACTATTTCTCTCTCATTTCTGAAAGATAACCTTGCTGGGTAGAGTATTCTTGGTTGTATTTTTCTTTTCTTGCAGGATTTTGAATATATCATCCCATTCTATTTTGGTCTATAGAGTTTCAGTTGACAAGTCTGCTGTTAGTCTGATGGGAATTCCCTTATAGGTGACTTGACACTTTCCTTTTTCTGCTTTTAAGGTTTTCTCTTTGTCTTTGAACTTTGCCAGTTTGACTATAATGTGTCTTGGAGAGGGTCTTTTTGGGTCGAATCTGTTCAGGGATCTTTTAGCCTCCTGGATGTGAAGATCTGTGTCTTTCCCTATACTTTTTTTTTTACATTATTGTTTTATTGCATATGTTTTCAATGCCTTTCCCTTTCTTCCCCCCTTGTTGAACACCCATGATTTGAATGTTTGTGTTCTTAAGTTAGTCTGCTATCTCTCTTAGATTGTTCTCATTTAAAATTTTTTTTTCTATTTTTGCCTGCCTGGGTTATTTCCAAAAGACTGTCTTCAAGATCAGAAATTCTTTCTGCTGTTTGCTCCTACCTGCTGCTTAAGCTCTCAGATGTGTTTTTTTTTTTTTTTTCTGAATGAATCCTTCAATTCTAAGAGTTCATTTTTTTTATGGTACTCCTTCATATC
>NW_007729548.1:105611-107243 GCF_000696425.1 Galeopterus variegatus | reverse complement strand
CTTTGAACTTTGCCAGTTTGACTATAATGTGTCTTGGAGAGGGTCTTTTTGGGTTGAATCTGTTCAGGGATCTTTTAGCCACCTGGATGTGAAGACCTGTGTCTTTCCGTATACTTTTTTTTTTACATTTTTGTTTTATTGCATATGTTTTCAATGCCTTTCCCTTTCTCCCCCCCTTGTTGAACACCCATGATTTGAATGTTTGTGTTCTTAAGTTAGTCTGCTATCTCTCTTAGATTGTTCTCATTTAAAATTTTTTTTTCTATTTTTGCCTGCCTGGGTTATTTCCAAAAGACTGTCTTCAAGATCAGAAATTCTTTCTGCTGTTTGCTCCTACCTGCTGCTTAAGCTCTCAGATGTATTTTATTTTTTTTTAATTTTTCTGAATGAATCCTTCAATTCTAAGAGTTCATTTTTTTTATGGTACTCCTTCATATCCTCGATAGTTTTTCTCATTTCATTGTGTTGTCTAACTCTTCTCATGGTTCATTAAGTTCCCTTAGGATTTTGGCTTGTAATTTCTTTTCAGTCATTTCAAGGGTTTACTGCTCTATCTGGTCTGGTGCTGCAGAATTAGTATTTTCCTTTGATGTCTGGTCATTTGGTAGAGCAGTTGCTTCTTGAGTTACTCTGGATTTTGAGGAGAGAGACTTTCTCCTGTAAATGTATTTTATATTAGTCATGGAGTACGGTATTTTAGAATTGGTTCAAAGTAGAGGAAGTAGTATAGTCTCTGTGTGGGTACTTTGGATATATTCAGTGTTGGAGCTGTGTGTGAGTGTCTCTGTGGCCTAGGCACTGGGCCACTTAGTGATTCCTTGCTGAGGTTAGTATGGTTGCATTGGGGTATACTAGAGCTCCACACTTTGAAAGGATGACCCTAGGTGGGGTTTCTTTTTCCTCTTTCCCAAAGGCAGAGGATCTCCCTTGGTATTTGTTTCCCACAGTTGGTGGATGGTTGGGGGTGATTGGGAATTTTCTTTCTTACTCTATTTGGGTATGCTTGGTTTCTGCACTCTCAGGGGTTCTGTGTATGTCTCTCTAAGGATTAAGGCAGTCACATGGACTGCACATGCATCTGTCAGTCCCAGGATTTGTACTATGTGTTGCAGTGTATTTCCCCCTGTGGGTTGGGCTGCTGTGTCACAGGTCTGCACTCACTCACTTTTTTCCCCAGGCTCTGCTGGTGACTCTCCTTGTGTCAATGCAGTCAAATTTTTGGCAGACAACCTGCACATTAGCCATGGCTACTGCTGTGGTGGCAAGCTGACCTTGCAGTGGTGGTGAGTGTGGCAGACCATCCGCATGGAATTGGTGTCTGTGTCAGTGGCAGGAGCTGTCTGTGGCTTCTTTTAAGGTCCCTGGATGCACTCCTGCCATCTACATATTCATTTATATTCTAACAGCCTTTCTTTTAGGTCTATGATCTAAATCAAAGTCAAGATGCTATATTTTGACCACAATAAAAGATTATGTAATAGCTATCCTCAAACACTGCTTTGCAGATGAAAATGACAATATTTATTTTTAAAATTGTTTTTCATGAACTGTTTCTAAAATTATAAAAGCAAAATTTTGTCTTTTATGTTTACCAATGCATCCATGATGCCCCAACTACTGTCTGTCACAGTA
>NW_007729548.1:104423-105251 GCF_000696425.1 Galeopterus variegatus | reverse complement strand
TCATGTTATTGGAATACATCTGATGTGTGCCAGAGAAAATGCTTTTTGTTCACCACAATTTCTTTTTCTGGGTCATAGAGAAAGATTACATTGCCTCTCTTGATGTTAGGTTGAAACCATGTAATGAGTTCTTACCAATGAGAAAGTGAAAGGTAGTGAAGTGAGGTGACGCTTCTGGGTAGAGACAAGCAAGAATGGTACGGTGTCTCCATTTTCCTCTTTCTTATCTTTGAGGTTTGAAGAAAGAAGTGTGAAATAGTAGAACTGCAAGGTGATGAAAATGGAAGCAACTCAGTTCCCTGGGTCACTTTCAGAAGAAAACCACCTGAAAGAGCCACTTGATCAGCATCAGACTGTGACATGAGAGATGTATAAACCTTTTGGGGGTTAATCTACTGAGATTTTAGGATTTATTTATTACTGAAGTGGAGTAAGTACAGTTGTGACTCATACATTATGAAATAATTTTTGCAAACCATTTTTCTTTTGCAAATATGTTGATATTTGGAGCTGTAAGAGAGAATAGTGAGCAAGGTTTCTTAATCTGTGCTCCAACAACAACTATATCTATATCTATACATATATATATATATAATATATATACATGATATTAATTGGTATATAGAAAAGTTCATAATCAAATAAATTATTTGTAAATAATGTGTTAATCAAAATTAAATTGTGTTTACTGTAAGAATTTTCAGGATCTGTAATGTACTAATATATACTGTAAATCAAGAGAGGAATTTTGGTAACTTTTTTCTAATGTTATTGAATCACAGAATTTTTTTTTTTTTTTAATGAACTTGCTATTTATATTTGATGAGA
>NW_007729548.1:101909-103309 GCF_000696425.1 Galeopterus variegatus | reverse complement strand
ACACACTTCAACCAAACAAAATCTGAAAGTGCATGCCAAGCCCAGTGCAACTGCCTCTCCTATGACTTGTAAGTTTGTTGTGGGCCAATCTGTCTCCGGCCATTCAGACTTCTCAGTGTGAGACAAATTTTGTCCCTGTGTCCCTCATACTGCAGAGGGCATAGATAAAATTATTTGAGTAATCCCATTGAAGACGCTTTACTAAAGTATCTTCCCCCATTTCACATGTTGGGATGCATAGTACAGCCTCTCCACATACCCACCGTTAAGTCTTCTCTGAAATTTTTTCCAAGCATCTACTCTAGAGTTTATTACAGCTTCAATACAATACTTGAGTGAAGAATTGTATTATATTTTTGTTGTTTCCTATTTAATGTCTTGCTAGTCCTATAGGCTGACCAATCTCGTAATTCACTCTAATATTTCATATCTACTGTAACTTGCTGCTTCAGTTTAAAGTTCCAGCAAACTGACAGATACAGTTACAGGGCTGTGCAAACAGAATCATGTATACTGTATATTACTTTATAGATCATTTAGGAAAATTTCAAAATAATTTCTTCCTACTGTTTTCACCAAATATGTAAACATATTAGAACTAGACTCCAAGTATAAAACTGACTCTCTGTGAAAAGGACTGGAGAGATGAGAGGTTGGAGCCTTGTCTTCAGTTTTAGCTTGCTGTTAACTCACTCTACCTCTTTGGACCTGTTTCTCATATGAGACATGCAGATATTTCCCTGTCTTGCTTTTTAGAAACATCATGAAAGTACAATGGAATAATGACTAATGTATGACCTAAAATGACAGATGTCTTTAATATGTGTACATTTATATTGAAATCAATTAAATCTTTTTCTGAATTTTGAAGATTTGGTTAATGTTCTATCTTTAAAATGTATATATTTTGTGGAAAATATGTGGCTTTTTTCATGGAAAGAAATTCTGAAAATCATAAGTAAGCAACATATATGTTAAAATTTCATTAACGTTATGAAGAAAATAATGAAATGTCCCTCAATGGGACAAGAAAATNGTTATTGAATCACAGAATTTTTTTTTTTTTTTAATGAACTTGCTATTTATATTTGATGAGATCTGTAGTCTGAAAAACATGCCATGGGCCAATCTAATGAGTTATTTGAATGTCCTTTCCCCATTGTTGAGGACCTCTTATCTACAATTCTACTTTCTTACCTTAACTATTCATAAGCAACTAGAAATTTAGGAATCCAATTTCTGGTAAAGGACAGGTGCTCCTATTGGAAAGAACACAGTCAACTCCCTTGCTATTCCTCTATTGCTTGTAGTTTGCTCCTGTTCCAAAGAAAACACTAATACACACTTCAACCAAACAAAATCTGAAAGTGCATGCCAAGCCCAGTGCAACTGCCTCTCCT
>NW_007729548.1:98659-100906 GCF_000696425.1 Galeopterus variegatus | reverse complement strand
GAAAATGAATTTTACTAGATAAATAAATTAGACTTTATTTTACATAAATTTGTTCAAATAAACCTAAAATGGGGGAATAGATTATCTTTGTAAACAGCTATTACATAAAATACAGAAAGGTAATCAGTTTGAAATATTCTTATAATCTGCAAACAAAATACTGGATGTCTAAATCATTCCCTAGCAGAATATGAATCTCAGTAATAGACACATTTAGGTGAAAATTTCTAGTCTGTAGGTAAAATAGTCATGTATTGATGAGAACATGTTAATATCTAGATATTTCCTTTATGTTTACTTCTTTAATTTTTACTTTAACATTTATTTGTACTTATCTATGGGATACAGTGTATTGTTTCAATACATGCATATATTGTGCATCGGTTCACTTAGGGTAGATAGCACAGCTTTGTATTCATTAATGAAAACAGTCATGTATCAATGAGAATATTAACATACCTAGACATTTATTTTTTAAATTTAAAAAATTCCCTAAAATGTCTCATAAACTAATTTTTGTGTGTGTGTGTGTGTGACTGGATCGTAACCCTTGGCTTGGTGTCGCCCGCACCGCACTCAGCCAGTGAGCACACTTTTTTTTTTGTGACTGGATCGTAACCCTTGGCTTGGTGTCGCCCGCACCGCACTCAGCCAGTGAGCACACCGGCCATCCCTATATAGGATCTGAACCTGAGGCCTTGGCTCTCCCAGCACTGCTGTTCTCCCAGCGCTGCACTCTCCTGAGTGAGCCATGGGTTCGGCCCAATTTTTGAAAGTATCTTATTTATTAAAACAATAAAAGGATGATTACATTAAAAATATACCTCTTCTCAAACATAGAAAACAGTATATAAATCACAAGTTTGCTGCTCAGCGCACTTATTCATAACTGGAGCGTATACTCCACATGGTAACTTTGCAAATTGGTTACAGTGTGTGTGTTTGTGTGTGTGTTAGAGTGATATGAATCAATGCATTGAGTGCTCATTAGTGCTAAGCACTGATCATGTGTTTTGCCTTAAATGTGTGATGTCCATTTGGCTGTAGGTGATTATTATGATAAGCATCCATCCTGGATATTTTTAGGTAGTTCTTATCTTAAATATTCATTTAATTGTCTGACAATGCATTTTAGAAAATAAGGTTGACATTGGAATCATGTAGATTTCTACCATATTTCTTTATCTGGAATTTGGAGCAAATAATTTGCTCCTGAAGAGATGTCAGAAGAGGATGACTAGCTGGCCAATTTACAAAGAAGATATGGTATTTATATAAGGTCATCATGGCTGCAAAGTCTGTACTTCATTTGTGCAGGTTCGAGTTCAGAGGCACTGACAAAATATTCATGAACAAATTTAAAACCTAAAAGCCTGATTTATTAATTTCTAATGGAATATGTTTCTGATAACTTACCTAAAAGATTGATATGTAAAACAAATCTTGACCATATGGTAAAAGGCAGAAGCATGCATGGGGTCCTAGTCAGGAGATGTAGGCAGTGCCCCCAGCCTTGCAGAAGTCGGGAGCAGGCTAAAAACACCACATATGCATGCATGACCTACCACAGCCACGACCACAGCTGTGGCTGCTGCAACAGCAACTTGCCACCACAGTAGTAGCAAAAGCCACCTTGCAGGAGGCCTGCTAGTCACTCAACTGCATTGGCCAAAGGAGAGTCACCAGAAGAGACTGAAAAAAGAAGAGGATGTATCTCTCCTCAAAGCCTACTTCAGGGTAATAGAAGAAGCAATAATTCTACCAGATGACCAGAAATCAACATGGAGATAGTAGAAATACAAAAACCTAAGTAAAAAATGACACCACCAAAGGAATATAATAATTCTCAATTACTAGACCTTACAGAGAAGGAAGCCCCTGAAATGACTGAGAAGGAATTCCAACCAACAATCTTAAGGAAACTCACTGAGATACAAGAAGACTCAGTTAGACAAAAGAATGAAGTGAGAAAAATAATCCAGGATATGAAGGAGGAAATGTACAAAGAGATTATTACCTTAAAAAAGAATGTAGCAGAACTCATGGAACTGAAAGATTCACTCAATGAAGTAAAAAACACGAATGATAGCTTGAACAGCAGGTGAGAAAAGGCAGAAGAAAGAATTTCTGATCTCGAAGATAGTATTTTCAAATAATCCAGGTGAACAGAAATAATATAATATATTTTTTTTTAAAAAGAAAATCTAAGAGAGCTAGCAGACAACCTTAAGCATACAAACATTTGGC
>NW_007729548.1:91826-98495 GCF_000696425.1 Galeopterus variegatus | reverse complement strand
TAAAAAAGAATGTAGCAGAACTCATGGAACTGAAAGATTCACTCAATGAAGTAAAAAACACGAATGATAGCTTGAACAGCAGGTGAGAAAAGGCAGAAGAAAGAATTTCTGATCTCGAAGATAGTATTTTCAAATAATCCAGGTGAACAGAAATAATATAATATATTTTTTTTTAAAAAGAAAATCTAAGAGAGCTAGCAGACAACCTTAAGCATACAAACATTTGGCTTATGGGTTTTCCAGAAGGGATGAGAATGGAAAAGTCTTTGAAAATATATTCAGTGAAACAATAAAGGAAAAAAGGTATAGGGAGAGACACAGACCTTCAAATCCAGGAGGCTCAAAAATCCCTAAACAGGGCTGAGCCCATGGTGCACTCGGGAGAGTGCAGCGCTGGGAGCGCAGCAGCACTCCTGCTGTGGGTTCGGATCCTATATAGGGATGACCGGTGCGCTCACAGCACTCACTGGCTGAGCACAGTGCAGCCTGTCTCAAAAAATGACAAAAAAAAAGAAAATCCCTAAACAGATTCAATCCAAAAAGGTCCTCCTGGAGACAAATTATGGTCACACTGGAAAAATTCAAAGGCAAGGAGAGAATCCTAAAAGCAGTCAGAGAAAAGCAGCAAGTCACCTATAAGGAAGCTCCTATCAGGCTAACAGCAGACTTCTCAAAAGAAACTCTAAGGCAGAAGTGAATGGGATGATATATCAAAATACTAAAAGAAAGAAAAAAAAAAACTATCATCCAAGAATACTCAGCAAGGCTATCCTTCAGAAATGAGATGGAAATAGTGTATTTTCCAGACAAGCAAAAACTGCAGTTCACCACCACATGACCCATCCTACGAGAAATCCTTGAGGGAGTCTTGCATCTAGAATCCAAACAATGATAATCACTACCACAAATACACAATAAAGAATAAAACCTACTGGCTGAACAAAAATGCAAATGAGAAAGAGAAAGAAACTGTATCTTACCACCTAAAAAAAAATCCAAACAATAAAAGGGGAAGAAAGATATTTTAAATATCCAAATGAAAATTGATAAAATGCCAGGAGTAAGTCAATACCTTTCAATAACAACAATTAATGTTAATGGATTAAACTCCCCACTGAAAAGACACAAACTGACTGATTGGCCTAAAAAACTAGGCACAACTATATTGTGTCTTCAGGAGACTCAACTCACCTGAAAAGACAGACACAGACTACTAGTGAGGGGTTGAAAAAATATATATCATGCAAATAGAAACCAAAAATGAGCAGGATTAGCTATTCTTATATTGGCTAAAATAGACTTTACAACAAAAGCTATATAAAGAGACAAAGAAGGCCACTATATAATGATAAAGGCATCTATCCAGCAAGAAAACATAATAATCATAAATATATATGTGCCCAACCCTGAAACACCCAAATATAAAAAGAACACACTTTTAGGCCTAAAGAAAGTGATAGTTTCCAATTTGATAATACTTGGGGACCTGAACACCCCTATCTCAGCATTAGAGAGATCATCTAGAGAAACACAGAAGGGAAGTTTTTGCAATAAATGCTTACACCAAAAGAATAGAAAGATTTCAATAAACAACCTAATGCTACACCTCAAAGAATAAAAACAAGAACAATCCAAACCCAAAATTGGTAGATAGAAAGAAATAATTAAGATCAGAGCAAAACTAAATGAAATAGAGACTCAAAAATGATACAAAAGATCAATGAAACAAAATGTTGGTTTTGTACAAAGATAAACACAATAGGCAAGCTATTAGCTAGGCTCACTAAGAAAAGAAGATAGGAGACCCAAATAACAAAATCAGAAATGAAAAAGGAGACACTCAAATGTATACCACAGATATACAAAGAGCTTTAAGACTATTACAAACAACTATGTGCCAACAAATTTGAAAACCTGGAAGAAATGAATAAATTTCTGGACACATGCAAACTACCAAGACTGAACTGAGAAGAAATACCAAACCTGAACAGATTAATAACAAGCAACAAGATTGAAGCAGTAATCAGCAGTCTCACAACAAGGAGGAGCACAGGACCAGATGGCTTCACTGCTGAATTCTACCAAACCTTTAAAGAAGAATTAATACAAATTCTTTTCAAGCTATTCCTATAAATTAAATCAGAGGCCATCATTCCAATCTCATCCTATGAGTCCAGCATCACTCAGATACCATAATCAGACAAAGACACAACAAAAGGAGAAAACTATAGAGCAATATCTCTGATGGACATAGACACGAAAAAGATCCTCAACAAAATTTTAACAATCAAAGTACAATAACACACCAAAAAAATTATAAACCATGATCAAGTGGGATTCATCCCAGGGATGCAAGGATGGTTAAACATATGAAAATCAATAAAGGTGATACACCACATCAACAAAATCAAGGACAAAACCATACAATTATCTCAATAGATGTAGAAAAAGCATTTGATAAAATTCAACGACCCTACACAATAAAGTGTCACAACAAATTAGGAGTAGAAGGAAAATATCTCAACACAGTAAAAGCCATATCTGACAAAGCCAACACCAACATCATCTTGAGTGAGGAAAAGCTGAAAGCTTTTCCTTTAAAAGCAGGAGCAAGACAAGAATGCCTGTTCTTACCACTCCTATTCAACACAATATTGGAAGTATTAACTAGAGCAATCAGTCAAGAGAAAGAATTAAAGTGCATAATGAATGAAAAAGATGAAGTCAAACTGTCCCAGCTTGCAGATAATGTAATCTTATATACAGAAAAACCTAAAGACTCTACCAAAAACCTCTTAGAGCTGAGAAATAATTTCAGTATAATTACAGGATACAAAATCAACATGCAAAAATTCATAGCACTTTTATACACCAACAATGAACTAGCAGAAAAAGAAATCAAGAAAGCTAGCCCATTTATAAGAGCCACCAAAAAATAAAATACCCAAGAATCCAGTTAATCAATCAGGTGAAAGATCTCTACAATGAGGACTACAAATCACTACTGAAAGAAATTAAAGAGGACATAAAGAGATGGACAGACATTCCATGCTCTTGGATTAGAAGAATTAACATTGTGAAAATGTCCATACTACTCAAAGTGATCTACAGATTCAGTTTAATCCCAATCAAAGTACCAATAACATTATTCACAGAAATAGAAAAAACATTCCTCATATTCATATGGAACAACAAAAGATTCTGAATAACCAAAGTAATCCTGAACAAAAATAAATAAATAAAATAAAGCCCAAGGTATAACACTGTGTGACTTCAAATTATACTACAAAGTGATAGTAACTAAAACAGCATGGTACTGGCATAAAAAAAAGACACTTAAACCAAAGAAACAGAATAGAGAAACCAGAAATCAACCCACATATTTACAGCCATCTGATATTTGGCCAAGGCATCAGGAACATACATTGGGGAAAGGACTGCCTCTTCAATAGGTGGTGTTGGGAAAATTGGACATCCATATGCAGAAGAATTAAACTAGACCTGTACCTCTTGCTATATGTCAAAATAAACTCAAAATGGATTAAAGACTTATATATAAGACCCAAAACTATAAAACCTCTCAAAGAAAACAGGGGAACCAGTTGAGGAAGTAGGACTGGGCGAAGACTTTATGAACAAGACCCCAAAAGCTCAGGCAACAAAAGAAAAAATAAACAAGTGAGATTATATCAAACTTCAAACTAAAAAGCTTCTGCACAGCTAAAGAAACAGTTAACAGAACAAAAAGACAACCTACACAATGGGAGAAAATATATGCAAACTATGCATCCTAGAAGGGTATCCAGAATATACAAAAAACTCGAACATCTTAGCAGTAATAAGCAAGTAACTCGATTAAAAAATGGACAAAGGAGCTCAACAGGAATTTCTCAAAGGAAGATATACAAATGGCCAGCAGACACTTGAAAAAATGCTTAACATCACTTAGCATCAGGGAAATGCAGTTGAAAATCACATTGACCTAATCATCGCATGCTAGTTAGACTGGCCAGTATCAAAAAGACAGCAAATAACAAATTCTGGTTAGGATGTGGAGAAAGAGGAACCCTCCTGTACTGTTGGTGGGACTGTAAATTACTGCAGCCATTATTGAAAACAGTATGGAGTTTCCTCAAACAACTACAGAGAACTGCTATATGATCCATCAATCCCACTACTGGTTATATCCCCAAAAGAAATGGAAATCATCACGTCGAAGGTCACCTGTGCTCCCATGTTTATGGCAGCTCTATTCACAGCTCTAATTACAAGCATTGGAACCAACCTAAGTGTTCATTGATGGATAACTAGATAAGGAAAATGTGGAATATATACACAGTGGAAACCTACTCTGCTGTAAAAAAGAATAAAATTCTGCCACTTTCAGCAAAATGAATGAAGTTAGAGAAAATTATATTAAGTGAAATAAGCCAAGTACAGAAAAAAGAAATACCACATGTCCTCACTCATAAGTGGGAGCCAAAAAGAAAAAAAAATGAAAGAAAGATACAATAATCACAATAATTCCTTGAACTTGCAAAAGGAGAGAATGGAACTTAGGCCAACAGAGGTGGGGAATGGTAAGGGGGAAGAGGGCTTAGGGGGAAGAGGGCTTAGGGAGAAATTTGTAAAGGGCCATAAAAAATGTTTACATTGTGTAATGATAAAATTAAAATAATAGTAATAATTTAAAATAAAGAGCTTTAAAAATGTAAAAAAGCTAAAATAAAACAAATCTTGATACTTTAAGCAAGTCATTTTCTTCTTGTGAATGTTTATTAGAAATCAAATTATTATTCATGATAGTGCTTTGTGGATGTAGCATTACAAGTTAAAAGATGTCAATTAAGTTCATTATCTCTATTAATTGATCATTTTAGCATTGCAGTATTTTTTATAATTAATATAACTTATTGAAAGTCAAAACATATCTAATTTGTCATCTTTTTTGTACCTTTACTCTAGTTTGCTTCATTATTTTAGACAGTCAGATACAATACAAATGATTAATGTAGAACTTTCATTTTCTAATTATAATCTTTTTGAAACAGAAACACACTGTTGCTTTTGTCAGATTCAGAAGTGCCTTGTTCGCACCAGTAACACACAAACCACATGTCAAGACTATTTGTTTATATCAAAAGGTAATCTAATGTTCCATTATATTAAGTGCTCCATTTTTAATTTCAATTTCAAAATAATATTTTTCTGCTGTCTTTTATCAGTTTGGGGGCGTGTGCTCTCTCTCTCTCTCTCTTTTAAGTATAATGATTACCCACATTGAGAGTTTATTACTAACACCTTTTGGCTGTGAGATGTATCTTGGGAAAGAATACTTCTGGTCTGTAGATCAGTCTTTCCAAGCACACATTGTACTGCATGTTAACAAACTCTGCAATATCTCCACAGCAAATAGCAAATGTTAGGGCAAGAGGAGAAGAGCTGAGCCCTATTAATTGACAGAGATAGGAAACTTGCTAGCATTTTGCCTTACTTGTTTGAAGACCCATTTCTTATGTTGGGGATGGAAGTACATAGATTAGACACCATTTGATATCAGTGGCTTTAGCCTTGAAACTGAAAAACTAACATATAAGTGAAAAAAGGTTTATCAGTTATTCACTGTATTTGAATATTTGAAAAGCAACAGGAAAAAAAAAAAGGGTGAACAGTATTGGCTCTGGATTTGTTGGGAGGTGATGCTCCCTGAGTTGAGGCATTGACAACCTTTGTTTTGAATCATGTTTTCAAGAACATTTGTATAGTAAACAAACATTCTCTCCACTGTCCATGAAAATGAAGATAATGTCTCCCCCCAGAGCAAAGATTGAAAACAAATGGGGAAAAAAGGAATCTCTAATATTCATCCTTAATGCTCTATTTTTTCTTTGTGTTTGTTGCTGTTAGTTTTCCATGTAACAAAATGTTTTAGAGTGTGAGCCTTAGCAACAGATTCATGAACTTATTGTATGTACTCTCCTCTACTTGGTGGGTGCACAGTTAGAGGAAAGGAACACGATGGTTTGTGAATTTGTAAATATTTCTAAAGCATAACTCTAAAGAGAATGCTGAAACCCTTCACTGGAACCAAAGTGACTTCATAACTATGTAAACTGCCTATTCAGGTTGCAGTCTCCCTGCTTTCTGCAGCTTTCTTTCAGCTCCCTGCTTTAATGTACTTTCCTGGCATTAGAAAGCAGAATGCACAAAATGTTGAACAGGTGATGTGAGGATAGAAACATTGCATTTTAGCATTTTATAAAGAAGGGGTATTTTGACCAGAATTACTAAGAAGATGATAGTCAGTTGTAGAATCTCTTCTACCTGGAAAAATATAGGTATCCATTATTTCCTTGGTGTTCTCTCCATGTAAAATAATTTTGATCAGATCGCCTTCTTTCCTGTTAGTGTAGACTCCATAAAGGCAATAATGATGTTTGGTTCATCATCTATAAATTCTAAAGCTACTTGACACATGAAAGAGCACATAGCAAATATATTTTATTTTACCTACCTGAGAAAACTCTTCAGGGAGTAATGGTGAGGATCTGAGTAACAGAGTTAAATGTCATCATGAGCAAAGGATGGACTCACTAGATTCAAATACTAGCTTTCTTAATTTCTTTTCTTTTCTTTTTTTTTTTTTTTTTTTTTTTTTTTTTTTTTTCC
>NW_007729548.1:87885-90139 GCF_000696425.1 Galeopterus variegatus | reverse complement strand
TGGCATTGGGCAATGCTACTGCTTGATTTATCTCTGCCTGCACATGGCACTCTTCTTTAAAAAAGGTGCAGAACTTGATAAACAAGTTTCAGGGGAGGACAGCCTTGCAGAGCATTTTCCAATCTTGGGCTGTGCGGGGTTGGTGCGCTAAGCCCTGGAAGATGGTTTCTGCCCATGGGGAATTGGGCCCATCCTCTGTGACAGCCTTTTTCAGCTTTTTAAGGTCATGAGCTTCCCAAGGGTACCAAGCGGCCAGCCTATNGGGATCCGAACCCTCGGTGGGAGCGCCTCCGCGCTTCCCAAGCGGTGCACTAGCGCAGTGCACCACCGAGCAGAGCGGCGCACTAGCGCAGTGCACCACCAGGCCGGCCCCAAGCTTTATTAATTTCTAGTGGGTGACATTAAGTAAATTGCTTAAATTCTCTAAGTCTTAGTTTTATAATTTTTAACATTGGAATAGTAATAGCTAAAAAGTACATATAACCAAAATAAAATACAGAAGGTAAAGCGCTTACTTAACACAGAGTCTGAAACACAGTAAATGTTCAGTGAATTATTTTTATTGTTTTCCATAAAGGGTACAATGTCATACAAATTATTAAAATATATAATAATTTAAACCTACTTGAGCAGCTTCTTTCCTGGATTACTCAGAACCAGATGTTGTCGGGTCTGCCTCCAGCCGACCCGAACAGCCCTAGCCTCGTTATCAGTCTTTCCCTAGATGTCCCTTTTGGTGGGCGAGTGAATTGACCGGATTCCTCTTTCCCTCTGGTCCCCGTTGCAAGGAGACAGGGGAAGAGAGCTGTGAAGAGAGGTGAGCACAGCTGCCGGCCCCAACCAGCCCATTAAAGGACACTCAGATGCGGGGGGCGGGGGTCTGTCGAGCAGTTCTGTTTATTATCACACAAGCACTTGCTTTTAAAGGCAAATGGGAAGGGAGGTTTTTACATCCTCCAATCAGCTTAAAGGTTAGGATAGCATGCACCCTGTCTCAATGCCTAGCCACTGCAACCGTACAGTGTTCACAAGCGCGGAAGCGCGTATTTGGCCAATAAGGGCTAAGGCAAGGTTCCTGCAGACACTCCCACCCTACTTCCTCCGGGTGCCGTCTTAGGCTGCCACGTTAATACGCCCTTGTGGGCCCATAATGGCACCACTTGTAATGTCACTTAAGGTGGTGTTAGTTTTTAAGACCCAACATCTCCCCCTTTTTGTTTTAATAAGGCAGCTGGAGACGGCTAACCTTCCCAGCCTCGCCTCCATTCCCTCTGGTGGCTGTGCCTGTCTTAGGTTGTTTCCCTCTGGAAATCTTACTCGTCATTGACTATCCAGCCAAGCGGGGTTGGGGCACAGCCTTACAGATTGGTATTGATTTTTTAAAGGGCCATATTGACCCAAGGGCTGTCAGGGCTTTCATTATGGACCACCTCCTCTACCACCTTGGTGAGCATTACGAGAGAAGTGGTATTGCGCCTTATAAGGGACACAACCTGGTGAATGGCGTAAGGTCCCAAGATGATTAAGACAAGGAAAATGGCTAGGGGGCCCACCAGGGAGGACAGCAGGGTGGTCAGCCATGTGGAACTTGAAAGCCAGCTTTGGAACCAATTACTATTGGCTTCTCGCTCTTTTTTTTTGCACTTTTCTAGCCCTTCTCTAAGCTTGGCTAGGGAATCCTTGACCACTCCAGAGTGGTCGGCATAGAAGCAGCACTCTTCTTTGAGGGNCCCTTGTGGGCCCATAATGGCACCACTTGTAATGTCACTTAAGGTGGTGTTAGTTTTTAAGACCCAACATCTCCCCCTTTTTGTTTTAATAAGGCAGCTGGAGACGGCTAACCTTCCCAGCCTCGCCTCCATTCCCTCTGGTGGCTGTGCCTGTCTTAGGTTGTTTCCCTCTGGAAATCTTACTCGTCATTGACTATCCAGCCAAGCGGGGTTGGGGCACAGCCTTACAGATTGGTATTGATTTTTTAGGCACAGCCTTACAGATTGGTATTGATTTTTTAAAGGGCCATATTGACCCAAGGGCTGTCAGGGCTTTCATTATGGACCACCTCCTCTACCACCTTGGTGAGCATTACGAGAGAAGTGGTATTGCGCCTTATAAGGGACACAACCTGGTGAATGGCGTAAGGTCCCAAGATGATTAAGACAAGGAAAATGGCTAGGGGGCCCACCAGGGAGGACAGCAGGGTGGTCAGCCATGTAGAACCTGAAAGCCAGCTTTGGAACCAATTACTATTGGCTTC
>NW_007729548.1:80892-86885 GCF_000696425.1 Galeopterus variegatus | reverse complement strand
TCCTCTGCGACAGCCTTTTTCAGCTCTTTAAGGTCATGAGCTTCCCAAGGGTACCAAGCGGCCAGCCTATTTCCACCGGGGGCTTTGTCAAATTTGGAACTACAGTCCTTTTTCCAATGCAATCCTTGTTTACATGGGGGCAAGTTGTGGTAGGGGATTTTTTGCCTTTAGCCTTGGGACATTGGCTTTTAAAATGACCTTGTCTTCCACAACCAAAACATTGTCCCTTGAAGGGTGGGGAAGTATTGTTTCCTGAGGGGATCAGGGCAGTAAATGCCTTGAAGGCTTCAGTTAAGTTTTGTGTCTGAGCCTGCAAGGCTGAGGATAAAGTCCTGGCCTGGGCAACAGCCTTTTTTAGTTCTTTTACAACATTGACTGCATAGGCCTGAGGGGCTGCTTCCCCCCACGGGCTGCAGATGGCTGGGGGTTCCCAGCGAGCCATAACAGGAAAAGCCTGCGGCTCTGCCGGGGGTGTTTTTACAGGGTAGGGGCATAGGTATCACTCAATGGCTCAGGGCCTTGCATTGGCAGCTTTGTTTCCTTTTTTCTCTCCTCATTGAACTGTGCCCAATCCCTCTCGGCTCCTTCCTGATGCTCAGGATGGAAGCAAAGCTTTAGGGCAGAGATGGTTGGGTAGAACCCTAAGGGGGGGGTCTAGCCCATGACTAATCTCATTCTTTCTGGCCAGGGTCTGAACCCGGTCCCAAGTCTCATACGAGAACAAGTTGGACAAAGGTGCCCAAGGGGCCACCTGCACCACATGATGCCAGGCATTGATGGCCATGGAGTCAGATATTTTTAGGCCTCTGCTTTTTAACATGCACTTTGGAGCCTTGCAGGCTGTCTCATCACTCTTTCCACACACGCCTCCCATGTTGCCCCATGAGGAAGGGACAAAGGGAGCGACAGGGCAGAGAAGTGCAGGAACTTCCCCCTGTTATGGTACTCACCCTGACACACAGGCGGATTACTTCACGGCGACTACCATGGTTGCAGGGGGCCACTCTGTTGGTTGATCATCCTTCATCGACCTTCTTTCAGGACCGAGCAGCTGGGGGCCTCACTCGCTTGCCTTTCACTGACAAGTTTTAAGAAACGCCTCACACGAGGCACCACTCTGTCGGGTCCGCACTGGCCAACCCGAACAGCCCTAGCCTCGTTCCTTTTGGTGGGCGAGTGAATTGCCCGGATTCCTCTTTCCCTCTGGTCCCCATTGCAAGGAGACAGGTGAAGAGAGGTGAGCACAGCCGCCAGCCCCAACCAGCCCGTTAAAGGACACTCAGATGCGGGGGGCGGGGGTCTGTCGAGCAGTTCTGTTTATTATCACACAGGCACTTGCTTTTAAAGGCAAATGGGGAAGGGAGGTTTTTACATCCTCCAATCAGCTTAAAGGTTAGGAGAGCATGCACCCTGTCTCAATGCCTAGCTATTGCAATCACGCAGTGGTCACGAGCACGGAAGCACGTATTTGGCCAATAAGGGCTAAGGCAAGGTTCCCGCAGACACTCCCACCCTACTTCCTCCCTGTGCCATCTTAGGCTGCCACGTTAATACGCCCTTGTGGGCCCAGGATGGCGTCACTTGTAATGTCACTTAATAAGGTGGCGTTAGTTTTTAAGTCCAGACAAGATGTGATCCTTTTTTTCTTTTTCTGAGTTAGAGACTCTTCCCTTTGGCTCTCCCAAAGACAACCTCCACTCCAGCTTACCTAATGCACTGTTAGGTACTCTTCTGTTGGATCTACTGTGAGGTTAGTCTTATGATCTTGGTTGCTATGTTATATTTTCATATTAGACAGATTACATTTTTCTACACTTTTAGGCCAGATGAATAACTCATGATTTGAAGTCTGGAAGTGAGAAGACAGAAGCACAAGAAATATATAGAACAAAGTAAAACCATTTATTTAAACAATCACTTCCCTCATACAAGTATTTATTAAGTAGCTACTGTTATACTAGGCACCTTTCTGACAGAATAGAAACAAATAAGATACTAAATAACTGTGTTATGGTATTTAACTACTTAAAATTATTAATAATTAAGGTAATAATTATAGCTAACATGTGCTAGGTATTTACTAGGTGCCAGGCATTGTTCTGAGTGCTTTGTAGACTGTCAATTTAGTTACTCTTTGCAACAACTCCTTGAGATAAATACTCTTATTATCTTCTGTATAGAAAGGGAAAAAGTAAAACACAGAGTATGTAAGTAACCCATCTGAAGTTAAACAGTTAATAAGGGATAAAGCCAGGGGAGAAAAGGTAAGTAGTGTGGCTCTAGAGCCCTTGTTATTAACACCTATGCTGAATGGCCTAGTGGAGGCTTACAATCGGTAAAATTCAATGAAAAGGGAAACTCAAAGCCACAAAAAATATTGCACTAAAGTTATGTTTTTCATTTGAAGGATTTGGAGCTAGGTTAGCTTATAGAATTGTATTTTTACAAGTATATTAGCTAATTGTTCATGTCAAAACAATGCACAATGACACTAATAGGATATAGATGTTAGCTATTTTTATCACCATCATCCCAATATTAACTTTTTGGTTGTTAAGTTTTTCAGCTAAAACAAGATGCCCACTAAGCTTATAGATATGATCCACCGTATATTTTCTAAGAAATCTTAGATTTTTGGTAACTGTGCTTCATGAACATATTCTGTCTTGTGTATAGGTGTATGTGTGTTGTGTGCATGTATGTGAGTGTTCAATGAGGTTGGAGAGACTACCTTTTAATTTCTATGTTTTAAATGCTTCCATAATACTTAACCACCTGATGGGCTCATAATTAGTCTGCTTTTAATAAATCAATAAATACTACCTGAACAAACCATCCAGCTTGATAATAACCCTATTGGATGGAAGCTTGGTTTATAAGCTCCTTTAAGATGTGACCTAAGCCCATTACTCATAAGTTGCTCAAAATCTTCTCGATTTGGTTCTGTGATACTGTGATTATTCAGAATGGTTAAGTAATCTTGGAAATTACTGAACCTGATGATAACTTTAATTTCAAGACTTTGAAGTACTCTCCTTGATGTCTCACTACTTTTATGGTTGTCTTCAAAGTTCACACTGTCTCATTTACAAAAATCGCTATGTAGATCTATTGCAAATTGTATATAATGTTTCCTGTGCTCATCACACCCTCATCAACATATTTTGAGGTTATTAATAGCATGATAATTTTGAAGCGTTATGTAAAAGAAGAAGCCTTTTATGTAAAGGAGATCACATTAATCCAAACTGAAGTTTATACAGTATAGGCTTGAGGGAAAAGAAATTTGAATGCAAATGAAATTGGATTTTTTCTGGAAATGTTCTGTTTAAGTCTTTGAGGAAACCACTGTGGCTGTGATTAAAACTTGATCTCTTATTTTTTTTATATTTAATTAGAAAAAAAACTGTTTCTTTCTTTTTGGAAAGGTGTTTGCTAAAAAGAAACTTTGCAACCCTACCAATCCCATTTAATTATTCATTCAATAGGCTTTGACTTTTGCCAGGCCAATTGCGAGCAGAATTGGAAGCATAGCAAACACATGAAATAATCAGTGGATTGAATGACAGGGAGATTATTGAGACAATGAGAGAAGACCATTCTTTTTACAAGATTTCTAGTAAAGAAAAGTGGAGGAATAGCTCATATTAAAGGAGGACCCAAATCATGGGCCTAAGAATCCCTGGCAGCCTCCAAGGGTAAAGAGATGTCCTTAATGAAGCATAAAAGCAAGTGATGCCACGTGTTCTGCCCTTTGATCAAAATGGCATTTAATATTGACTTTATCTTTACATGACAGTTCTTCTTGTATTTTACTCATGATTGCTTGTTTTGCCTTCAATTTTCCTTTAAAACCATGGTTTTTGGCATTTGGAAAAGAAGCAGAGCAAGGAGATGGGATGTTGTCGGGGAAGGGAGGTATATTAGTCCATTTTGTGTTGCTACAAAAGAAATACCTGAGACTGGGTAATTTATAAAGAAAAGAGGTTTATCTGGCTTATGATTCTGGGACAGCTGCATCTGGCATGGGCTGCAGGCTGCTTCTACTCATGGTGGAAAGTGGCAGGCAGCCGGCGGGTACAAGCAGGTCACATGGCAAGAAGAAGCAAGAGAGAGAGAGAGAGAAGGTACCATCATCCTTTAAACAACCAGCTCTCATGGGAACTAATAGAGTGAGAACTCACTCATTACTCCCCCCTCCCCTAGAGAGAGGATTAATCCATCCATTAGGGATCCACCCCCATGACTCAATCAGTTCCCAACACTGCCACATTGAGGATCAAATTTCCACATGACTTTTGGGAGGACAAAACATCCAAACTCCATCAGGAGGAGAAATGTTATTTTAGATAAGAGTTGGGGAAAGAGGGCTTGTGTGAGGGGTGATATTTCAGTGGTAATCATAGTGAAATGAAAGAATGAGACAAGCAGATGATTGGGTAAGAGAGCTCCAAGTCGATGGAATGGCAAAGGCAATGGTGTTAATCTCAGAATGCTTGTGGGAAGTTTGAAAAACAGTAAAGAAGTTAGTACAGTGCAATACTGTAAGTGAGGAGGAGAGTGTTTAAGATGACACACTACGGACAAGATGACAGGGAAATTAATGGCCATGCTAAGAACTTTGGATTTTGTCTAAGAGTGATGGAAAGAGATTGAGTGCCATGAGAAGGGATGTGTCATGTTAAGAAATCTATCTTAAAAGAATCATTCCAACCACTGTGTGGTAAACAGATTTTTATTTATTTATTTATTTATTTATTTATATTTTTTATTTTTGCAAGAGACATCCAATTATTTTTATTTTATTTTATTTATTTAGTTAGTTAGTTATTCATTTATTTATTTATTTAAAATTTATTTTTTTTATTGAATCAAAATTGATTATACATATTTTGGGGGTTGAACATTGAGATATGTTGATTAAATCAATATTACTAGCATATATATTGTTACAAATCGTAATTATTCTTTATGTCCCTTGTCCAAACTCTCCCCTTCCTCCATTCCCTCCCCCTCTTCCCTCTAATTACCCTAGGTTTCTTCTCTCCTGAAAGGATAATGGTTATTCTGTTAACTTGTTGCCTAGATGATCTGTCTAATGCTGTGAGATGTGATCAGGTCCCCCAGTATTATCATAGAGCACATGCTTCGTCTGTCACTCTGAAATGGGTTTTGTGGAAAGAGACATCCTCTTCTTTTCTTTGTCTCTGCTGGTGACTCTTGTGTGAATGCACTCCAGTGGTTGGTGGACCATCTGCATGGTGGCTGTGGCGTCTAGCCACTTTTGCAGCAGCCATGGTTATTGTGGTGGCCGTGGTGGGCCACCCATGTGGAGATGCTGTTTTTGGCATGCTCTTTGGCACTGGCGGTATGTCTGGTTGTGGGGTGTGTTTGGTTCCCTTCTCCATGTCCAAGGTCCCTGGGTGGGCCTTGTGGTACTGGAGCAGTGTGCCTGGTTGTGGGAGGAGGGTCTGGTCCCCTTCTCCATACCTCGGATACCCAGGTGGGCCCCAAGGTACTGGCGTGGTGTGCCTTGTTGTGGTAGGAGGGTCTGGTTCCTGGCTCAATGCCTCAGGTCCCCAGGCAGGCCCTGAGGCACTGGTGCAGTGTGCCTGGTTGTTGGAGAGAGGTCCAGTTCTCTTCTCCTTGCCTCGGGTCCCTGGGCAGGCCCCAAGGTGCTGGCGTGGTGTGCCTTGTTGTGGTAGGAGGGTCTGGTTCCTGGCTCTATGCCTCAGGTCCCCAGGCAGGCCCTGAGGCACTGGTGCAGTGTGCCTGGTTGTTTGAGAGAGGTCCAGTTCTCTTCTCCTTGCCTCGGGTCCCTGGGCAGGCCCCAAGGTGCTGGCGTGGTGTGCCTGGTTGTAGGAGGGTTGTCTGGTCCCCGTATATTAGTCCATTTTGTGTTGCTACAAAAGAAATACCTGAGACTGGGTAATTTATAAAGAAAAGAGGTTTATCTGGCTTATGATTCTGGGACAGCTGCATCTGGCATGGGC
>NW_007729548.1:56444-80882 GCF_000696425.1 Galeopterus variegatus | reverse complement strand
CCCTTCTCCATGCCCTGGGTCTCTGGGGGGAGCCCAAGGTGCTGGCACAGTGTGCCTGGTTGTGGGAGGAGGGTCTGGTCCCCTTCTCCATGCCCTGGGTCTCTGGGGGGAGCCCAAGGTGCTGGCACAGTGTGCCTGGTTGTGGGAGAGAGGTCCAGTCCCCTTCTCCATGCCTCAGGTCCCTAGGTGGGCCCTGAAGCACTGGCTCAGTGTCCTTGGTTGTGGGAGAGAGGTCCAGTCCCCTTCTCCTTGCCTCAGGTCCCTGGATGGGCCCCGAGGTACTGGCGTGGTGTGCCTTGTTGTGGGAGAAAGGTCCGGTCCCCTTCTCCATTCCCTGGGTCCCTGGGTGGGCTCTGAGGTGCTGGCATGTTGTGACTGGTTGTGGGAGAGAGGTCCAGTCCCTTCTCCATGCCCTGGGTCCTGGGGTTGGCTTTGAGGTGCTGGCATGTTGTGCCTGGTTGTGGGAGGGTGGTCTGGTCCCCAACTCCGTACTCCAGATCCCTGGTTAAGGCTCCCTTCTCACAACCAGGCACACTGCTCCAGTGCCTCGGGGTCTGCCCATTGATCTGAGGCCTGGAGCTGGTGACCAGATCCCCCATCCCATAACCAGGCACACCACACCAGCACCTCATGGCCCACCTGGTGATCCAAGGCACGGAGCCAGGGACTGGACCCCCCTGCCCACAACCAGGCACACTGTCAGCTCGTCATGTCCCTGCCTGGAAGCCTGGGGCATGGAGCAGGTGACCAGACCCCTCTTCGCACAACCAGGCTCACTGCACCAGTGCCTCAGGGCCTGCCTGGGGACCTGACACACCCCACAACCAGGCACACTACCAGCACCAAGGAGCATGCCAAAAACGTCACCTCTATGTGGGTGGCCCACCACAGCCACCACAATAGTCACGGCTGCCTAACAAAGGAAATTAATTATAGATGGAGTTATATTTCATTTTGTCATCAATACCCATGAAACCAACCTTTTTGCTTATCATGTATCATGCAATAAAATCATGACAGCAAAGTGTACACATTGTTCAGTGTACATTGTAGAGTTTAGGTAGTTAGATTGTGTGTGTATATATGTATGTGTGCCCAATTTAAGTCTTTCTCCAGGCTATCACTCAGGCATTAAATAACTGTCGCTCCAAATGGTTCAACGTTCATATAAAACTGAAGTTTAGAGATATATAATCCAATTAAGGAAAAGAAAATGACTGCAATTAACAGAATAGATGCATAGTCAAAACCCTGGTATATGCTATTGAATTTCACTGGACTATGATGTACTAGACTAATGCCACATGCCAAAATGTCCATAAAGTTTTACTGCAATTCTAAATATATTAAATAAATGATGAAGTTAAGCACAGGTTGTGAACAGTGGTAATTTTGTGGCTATGCCAGACCCAATAGTCAAAACTGTGTCAGAAGAATCTGTATAGACTGGAGGTAAAAAGGCCTTAGACTCAATTTATTCTGATACAGAAATAGATACAGAAATTGCTTTACAATTATATAGCCAAATTCCTGCTTTAATTTGTTGTTACTGGTATTTAAAGAAGTGTTCTCTTTACCCCTTGAAGGGAAAAAATTGCTTTTATTATATTGCTGACAATTTTAGAGCAAAAAATAATATAATAATAGTAATAATGTCATTTTAAAAAATAAATAACCCAAAGTCTCTTTGCCTGATCTTCAGGCTTTTTCTCTTTCCAACTAGTAAATGTTGGGGTGGCCCATGGCTCAGACCTCTTCTTTTTTCTTTCTACACTCAATCCTTGGGTGATCTCATTCAATCCTATGGCTTTAATTATTTTTGTCTTATTCAAAATAGGCTAGGCTATGATGCAATGACAAGTAACGCCCATGTTTCCGGAGACCAAAACAGCAAGGTCTATTTCTCATGCATGCCATGTAATTGTGAGTCAGCTGGGAGTTATGCTATAAGTTGTACTCATTCTGGGACCCAGATAAATGGAGGAGCCTTCATCTGGAGAACTGTCAGTAGACAACAGCTGGGGGAAAAAAAAGAGTTCTTGAGGCTTGAGGCTGTCACACTGAAGTTAAATGGTCCAGCCTAGAATAGCTCTACTAATGGCAAGTTTCAAGGCCCCACCTAACCACAAGGAGCTAAGAAATGCAATCTTATCATGTAACTGGGAAGCGAAGGACAGGTAATATTGTATACTACATCATCTGTTTCTTCCTGATGACTCCATAATTTCTCTTTTTAGAATGAATCCTCTGTATACTATATACACTTATATATCCAGCTTCTAAATACACATTCCAACTTGAAAGCTTAGTATCTCAAGTTTAGCATGCCCAGAGAATACTTGATTCTACATGCCTATGAGCATATTTCCATCAGTGACATGTATTAGCTTCATTTATAAACATTTATTTTGAAACTCTACTGCTCTTCTTTCTAACCAAGAAAGCCTATCTCAATGCTGTCATAATTTGAACTATTTGAAGACAATTTAGTCCATACATATGAACCCAAATTCCTGGTTAAAAACAGCTGCCTGTGATAATACTAATGAAAATAATGCTACTGAGGTGGCCACTGGATGAACAGATACATTTTTAACATGGCTAAGCACATACAGACAGGTGCTGACAACTGTGTCACAACATACTCCTCTTTCTGGCAAGGTGCAAGTTTTCTCTTGACATTGATATTAAAATGAGCCCTGATTTCAGAAACATTGAAACATTTGGAAAGATAAAAAATTTTATTGTTTGAGTATTACCCAAACATTGCTAAAAAAAAAAAATAATTAAAAAAAATAATAATAAGTCAGGTTTCCTCATGCTACGTTCTGGGTTCTGGAGGCTGGAAACCATCATCTGACCAGGGCCTTCTTACTGTGTCATCCCATGACAGAAAGAGAAAGGGCAAGAAAGAGCTAGAGAGAGAGAGAGAGAGAGACACAAACAAGAGGAGTCCAAACTCACTTTTGCAACAAACTCCCTCTTGCAATAACTGACCCACTCCCAACACAGTGACATTAATCCATGAGGGCCCTGCCCTATGTGACCTAATCACCTCCTAAAGTTCCCACCTCCCAACACTGTTGCATTGGAGTTTAAGCTTCTAACGCATGAATTTCAGGGGACACATTCAAACCGCAGCAGGGTGAAAGGACAAGGAGTACATAGGCTAGGGACAAGAATGTTTTTGGTTGGACAGTGATTGGTAACAGAAGACTTAGGCAGCAGGTGTGAATGCGAACTGGAAATGAGAGTAAAGAAGTGTGGCCAGATGTCAGGAACTGAATCCCCTTTCTAGGCCTGTAGAGGTGCAAGTGCAAAGTGGAGCTCGTTTTGACCTGTTTGGACTCTGCCTCTTAACAAAAAACTACATGCCAAGCCAGAGTGTTCATTCATTCAATCATTGATTCACTTAATTTTTCATTGAGCTCCAACTATATATATATGTCAGCATTTTCCTTGGTTCAGGAAGTACAGTAGTAAACAGACAGACATCCTGATCTTCAAGGAGCTTATGTCCAGGGAAACAACCGAACAAATAAATTAGTAAAGCATATGGCAGAGAGTGATAAATCAGCTGAAAAAGAAAGTAAGTCAGTAAAGGCAGAGAGTATGGGAGTGGGGTAAACATTTTAAGAACCCTCTATGGAGAAGGTACAGCAAGAGCAAAGACCTTGAGTTAGTTGACTTCTTACCTGTTCCAGGATGAGTAAAGGCCTGTGTGGCTGGACTTAGGTGAGCTGGGAAAAGATTCAGAAGACAGATTAAAGAGGCAATATCATTTAGGTCTTATAGGTCCTTTTGGGCCATGAAGATAACTAGCTTTTAATCACAATGAGAAAAACCTTTGGAAAGTTTGGAAGTTTGCATGTGCAAGGGTCAAAAAATATTGTTTTATTTACATCAAGGTATTTTTGTACTGCTCTATGTGGGGTCATCAAATTAAATTTTAGCGTTCAAAGCATTTATTTTTAATTTCAGGTGTATATTGAAATTTGGTGGATAGAACCATTTATATTAGACTTTCTCTTTCCACCTCCCACTATATGAGGCAACAGACAGAAACTCAGCCCTTGGGAACCCTGTCAAAGTACCAACATTGGCAAAATGGCTGTAAATAATGGGAATTAAATGAGGAGGCTACTGACCAGTGTTTTCTGGAGGCCAACAGTATAGCAAGTATAAAGCACTGGCATATTGGGCAAAGGCAACCATGGCTTTCAGTCTCTGCCACCTTGTGGGAAAGATTCTCCCAATATAGTACCCAAGTCTGTGCTTAGTGGACATTTCAAGACAGATTGGAAAGGAAAAGACATCTATCATATCCAAGCACTCTACAATTCTTCCAGAAGCCTACGCCACAGTTGTTGCAGAACAGGAGACTTCTTACAACACTGTGTACGTTACTGGTTTCGGTGGTATATATGAGTAGTAGAAAGACATTGAGTTCAAGTTCTTAAAATATCTAGATTTGAATCCCATTGTAGTCACTTATTAGAACTTTGGCCTTGTGCCATCTCTCTACCTGCTCTACTCCGTGGGTTAAAGCGAGTGACATCATGGGATTAAATAAAATAATGTGCAGTGTGTGGTACACAGCAGTTATTTGAAGCAATATAAGTATTAATATTAGTTTCAGTGAGTTGGGAAAATCAATAAGAATTGGACGTTCAGAACATCTTACTGTTTACCTCATCAGTTTATATTCAAATCTTTGAAATATTGCCTTATGGTCAAAAGTAAATAGATCTATCAATTTGATTCTCCCCACGCGAGAAAATAAAACCATCTTTATGTAACAATCCTTCTTTTGGCTAATTCTCTCTATCTTTGGGGGAAGGTAAAATAAAGAAAATAAACAGAATACTTACAAGTGTCATTTTATCCCTTACTATCAATTTTACTTCCTTCCTGTAGAAATTAACACTTCTATTCTTACACATCAAAAAGTGAGCCAACTTAAGTCTCAGCCTTCCTCTCCAGCCTCCCCTTCTCTCTCTCTCTCCCCCCTCCCTCTCAGCATACAAGGTCATTAATTGCTATTGGGACCTTCATAAACCCTACTCTGCCGATGGGGTGAGAACTCTATTGTTAAATGTATTATGGCAGGACTGTCTTTGGAGATTGCCTGCTTGATTGCTTTGTAAAGGCCCAATGGCACACAGCAATTAAAATCCATAGACCTCTATAACCCTTCTGATGTTTTATGGGCTTTTTTGTGTCCTTCGGTAGAGTTTACCATTTGTGTGTTTCCCACTGGGTCTCTCTTTCAAAACTCAGAGTGGGATTTTTTTTTATCCACTGTGATAAAGCTAGTTATACATCATGTGAAAGGTTAATGAACATTTTCAAAAAGAGCATATGTTTTAAGTCAAAGGGTGAGAGTTATAGTAAAGAATGGTTATATAAAAACTAATAATATTTTCCTAATCTCATCAGAATGATTTCTATAAACCTCGCCAATACCTGTGATTCCTAAAATAACGCATAGCTCATATGATTGAAATGACCTCAAAAATTAAGGAAGTGAGTGGAATTTATGTAGAAAGCCCACTTTGACAAACCACACAGAAATGACACTGATCAAGTGTCAGGTTTATGCCATACACAGAACAGATACATCAGTTTATTTTTTATTTCATTAAAACTAAGTTTCACCTGAAGAGGGCTTTGCAAATAGTTTTCATTCTGATGTGAGAAATTTGACATTGTACTACTGTGAGAAGCCAGGGAAAGGAACTCCAGAGTGGTGTTAAGAATAGCAGCACAACTAATAGTCTAAGCCATGGTTCTAAAAAGTCTCACAGTACCAGGTACCCCACTTTCAGCTCCAAAATCAGCAGCACCCATGTCTCTAACAACGAAGTCATTGGACAATTCATGTTGCCTTTAGTCATTTGACGTTGTAATTGCTTTCTTTCCCTGAACACCTTTTTTCCCTTTGCCTCCACTTTCTTCCTCTTCTTTATTCCCCTGTGCTCCCAACTCACACACTCAAAGGGCATTTAGAAATCTTCATTGGAAAAATGATTTGTAGGATTTAAAAGCAAATTGTTCAATGCATAGAGCTCTTTGAAAGAAAAGTATTATTGAACTTTGGAAAATGAACAGTGAGCTTCAGATTGTACTCTGCATGAAGCCCACATATTCTACAACTTTACAAACTCTTATTTTAGGTGTAAATAGTAGATCTGAGAAGAGGACAAGAGTCATGGCTTCTCTAAATCGTATTCTGAGAAACATTTTGTATATTGAAGCTGGGAGAAGAGTTATTATCCCATCATGTGTGGGCAGTGTGGAGGAAAGGAGAGTGAATGCAATGATAATACATCATTATTTAATGCAGAGAGGACTAGTTCTTAATCCCCACTACCAGATGGTCACAGATCAACAGGAATAATTCGGTTACTTTTTGTCTAGTTCCATGGGATTCTTATCTACTTACTGACACATATTGCAATACACTTTTTAAATATTGTGCACTTTAAGTTTCAAAATATGACTGCTTTGTAAATTATTATGTCAATTTTCAACTGATTGAACAATAAACAATTCACTTTAGTTATGCTAGTTATCACTTCAGTATTTTCTAGAGCTGTATTTTCCAAAGTATAGTCTGTGCTCTCTATGCATCTAGATCACCTGTTATGCTTGTTTATTCCTGTCCCGCTCTCCTGAATTGGAATATTTGGAAATAATCATCGAAAGCAATATCCTCACATGGTCCTTAAGCACACGAACGTGTGGAAAATCCTGTTCTAGAGTTTAAAGTTTCCAGCATCTTTTGTCCGACAGGTAGTTGGTCCTGAAAATGCACATTCCAGGCACTATGTAGTTGTTTTACAAATGATCACTCATTTGAAATTCTCAATATTCTTGAAAAGTAGGTCTTAAGACTTCTAAATATTGATAATCCTAGTGTTCTTCATTTGTTCATTAAGAATTTTTTTGAGTACCTACTATCTTCTAGGTACTGGAAAAATTATGAACAAGACAATACCTGTTGTTGAATGGCTCTCAGTTTAAAACAATCAATTCTTCCCTCTATATGTGCTGAGTTAAGAGTGCTTAAACCACAGTTACTTTTCAGAATTTAATTACACCATCTGTCTTATGCCATTCACAGGCATCATTTGATGAGTTTTTTAAAATTTGTTATATCTTCCAAATTTATGGACACTTTATTATACAAATATCAATTTGGGTGTCTTCAAAAAATTTAGAAACATTTATATAATAAATAAGCTCTTTCTAAACATATTACGGATGGGTTATTTCTGGAAATCTGCTGAAGTGTAGATTTGTATTGGTGTCAGTGCTGATGTTGTCCTTCCCAGGCTTTATGATTTTATTCATTTTCTCCAGATTACAGAATCCACTTTAGCATGAATTATGTTGTTCTCTGTCCACTAGTTATACATCCAAGTTAAGATATTTTACTTAAGGCCCAGCTCTTATTTTAAGTGAGTTATATCTCACTATACAAATCGTATAACCCATATCTTACACAACCTGTGTGAAAAAGAGGAACTAGTAAGAAAAACTACTATGTGTTATGAAGATAATTTATTCTTGATATCAAAACTAGATAAGAAAAATATAATGAAATAAAAATTACAGACCAATCTCACTGTTGCATACAATAATCAACATCCAAATGAAATATAGATCCTCCCACAGTAATGTATATAAAATGATTAACATAATGTATGACAATAGATGCTACAAATGCGACAAATGCATCATAATAAAAGCTTATCCCAAGAATGCAACGAGGTTTTAACATAAGTACAGCTGTTAATATAATTCACTCAAATAACAAATTAAATGAGAGCAATATGAATTTAGGACATGAAGAGAAAGTATAAGATTCAACAACTATTTATGATTTTTAAATCTAACGATATAATTCACTCAAATAACAAATTAAATGAGAGCAATATGAATTTAGGACATGAAGAGAAATTATAAGATTCAACAACTATTTATGATTTTTAAATCTAACAGCAAGCTAGAAATAGGATGAAGTTCCCTAACAGGCAAAAGATATGTCTTATATAAAAATCCTGTTAATGTATGAGGCTTTAGAAACATCCCACTGAAATCATTCTGCACACAAAGCTGCCTGCTATTACCCAATTATTTAGTATCTAACATAACATTAGAAATCCTAGCCAGTTCACTAATACCAAAAATAAATAATAAATTACAGACGTAAGAATTGGAAGACAGCATAGAAGCTGACTATTATCTGCAGAGGGAAAATTGTATATACACAGAAAAATCATATACACACGCAAAATTGTACATGTGTATAGAACTCAGCAAAATTGCTGGAAACACACATATTTATGTGCACACACATGTATCCATATCTGTATCTGTATATTTATATCTATTTATGTCTATGTCTATATCTAAATCTATATATACACATATACCATAAATTCTTATAAATACGATAAAATAAAATATCTTACTCACAATAGTAACAATATCTAAATGATATCTGAGATTAAATCTGACAAAAATAGTACAAAAATGTAATGGAGAAAAAGATAGATCTTTGTTGAAGGATATGACAAAACAATACAGGAAGATGTTTACTATGCTTATAAATAAAAATGATAGTATCATAAAGATGTCAGTTTTACTCCAATCTACAAGTCCAGTTCAATTTTAGTAAACATCTCAAAGAATTTTTCATTGATCTTTATAAACTTTCTACATGTTTTAGTTTTTCCCAACAGAAAAATCATCATTAGTAGTAGTAAATATAGAAAATGTGTCTATATACATATACATAAATATATAGAAAAGTAAAAATATGAAAATATAAAAACATATAAAAGTATATAATGTACAAAATATTAAAATATAGAAAATATATAAATGTAGGAAAAAAGTATCCAAGAAAACTACAAAGACTAATGTGAGGGGATTTCTTTTTTAAAAAAATGACTGATTAAGTTATCATAATAAAACAGGTAGTATTAGTGCAGAGGTGTCCAAACTGGATGGAGAGTCCCGACACAGATTTGAGCATATGTGGGGATTAGGTTTGTGAAAGAACTGACATAAGCAATTGAGAGAGATGAGATTGCCATTAGTTATCCAGGCACAGATAACTATTCATAATGTTCTCTATATCAGATTACATAAACACAAATACATTCTAAATAAACTATATCATAAATATAAACAGCAAAACTTTAAAATTCATCAGAAAAATTAAGAAAATATAGAAACATATAAATGAATTATTTCAGAACAAATGTTGAGTGAAAATAAAAATTCATACAATTATAAATATAGTATCATATCATTTATACCAAAGAATTTAAAACATAAAAAAGTACTACATACTGGCTGCGAATATACATATGTAAGTTAGAAATAAACTATGTTAACAGACTTCACAGTGGTCGAAAATTTAGGGTATGAAGAAACAGAGTTTAAAGGGACAAGGAGATTCCAAAAGGCTTAAGGTTTATCTGTACAGTTTTATTTCTTTAAACAAATTTTGAAGGAAATGTAAGCATTTGTTGATTCTTGGTGGTGGGTACATTGGGAGATATTATATATCTCCTGTATTTTTGAAATGTTTCATAAATTTAAAAAAAACAGGATTGTTTGGAAATTTAAAAAATAATATGTTATATAATTATACTGACACATTTCATGACATGAAGATTTAAAACAGAGCTAAATTTTGTAAACCAATAAATCATTCAAATAGAGGACTTTATGTTACATAAATTTTGATGTTGATTTAATGATCAGCCTATCATTGTAAAAAATAAGAGCCTCTAATATCAAAACAGAAGGACGAGCTAAGTTATTAGATCTATACAAAATTTTCTTAATATATTCTAGATGTATACTTTTCATACACTTAATGTGAATGTGTATCACCTGGAGTTCTTTTTTAAAAAAATTATTCAGATCCTGATTTACTAGATCTGGGACGGGAGTGCTGATTTCTAAATTATTAACAAGTTCCAAAGTGATGTTCCAAGTGGTCATAGAACCACAGTTTGAGTTGACAGGCCCTAGGTGATCTGTTTTAACCAAATGATAGCTCTGTATCTGTTTGCAACAAATCCTGCTGAGATCTTTGTTAGGAAAATGAGCACAACAAGAGATTAGTATTTTATCAGGGCTTCCTGTTAAATGGTATTTGGTCATTTAATATAATCTCTAATAAAAACAAAAATAAAATACTTGGCTTTGCTAAATAGAATTGTCGAAGAAAGACCATATCAGTGAGGAAGCAAGCAAGTTCACTTTTGAAATGCTAGTTCAATTAATCAGTCAGTGAATCAATATCTGTATCAGCATACAAACATACATTCGTAGACACACTCTCTATCATCTGTCATCACTTGAATAATTTCCTTCCCTTTTATTCTGAATTTTATCTTGTCATTTGACAAAAATTTATTTTGATTTAGATATATTCATACAAGTTCCAAAAGTTGATAAAACAGAATTTAGTAAATAAGTACTATTAAATTTAACTAAAGTGAAACAGACTTATTTTTATTTTTTCTCTTCAATATTTGATTTTCTGTTTTTATTTAAAGTTTTAAAAACCTATTTAAGTGGCTTTAAGGAATTAGACATCAAATGACTCTTAAAAACAGCAGTTAATGATTTAAGTTTCAATGATCACAAACATATGGAATAAATATCAAAAAATCATGTGTGATTCCCCAAATTAAAATTCAAAACAAAACACCTTTTAAACTGTAGTGTGAAAAATAAAATTGGATATAATATCAACTTATAGAATAGATCAGCAAAATAATGTATAATAATGCAGAACAAATAATTTTTCTCATGGGCAAAACTAATTCCATTGACCACATAGAATTTTGAGATCAAAAGCCAGAATGATAAAAACAAAGATGCCTATTTGAACAGAGAAGTAAGATTCATGCATGAATCAGATGGGGTTATAAATACCTGCTTCCAAAAAGAAAAGGCCCTTTGACAGGAATTTCTGATCACTCTTCAACTGCACTAAGCAAGGACAGGCTTACTACTGATGTTCACAGCTGTAGAAGTAACCATGAGTAGGAAGACAGAGTCAGACAAATAAATAAGAAAACTATAAATGGAATAGTAAGTTTTGTTTTGCTCATGCTAGAGTACTAAAGATAAAAAAGGTATAAATTTTAGTTTTAATATTACCAACAAACAGCTCTGTAAACTTCTATATGACACCTCTCTGTGACTTCTCCTATTCATGTCTAAGATAGGAAGAGGTAAACCAGTAATTTCTAATGCATCTTCTAGTTCTAAATTTCATTATTCTGCTATTATCAGATTATGGAATTCAGTCCTACCACCTGATAATGACATAGGTAAAAGAACCTTGCATATATTTAAGTTTATGATTAGGCCTAATTAAGAATTTCTGACATAACCTTTCTCAATTTCACACTAAGGAAAAATAAGTAAACAGCCAAATCTATCAAAATGTGAAAAAAAGAAACATCTTATTGCATTACTAGCTATGTTGACCAGAAGTCAATCAGTCAACTCACTACAAAACCTTGGGAGGCATCACTAGTGTGGCCCATGTATGCCTACAGACTTGAATAAAGAAAAAGTTACAAAATCTAAAAGAAATTAGTGTCCTCTGCTGACTGCTCTTAGCTCAGATGTTAAAGATTTGGTTAAATAATTTTCACTACATATATAATGCATACAATGGAATACTAAAGAGTCACCATAATATAAATTAAAATTTGAGAAAATACATTTAATATATTAAGTGAACAAATCAGATTATGAAATTATATGATTTTGACATTTAAAAGTGGGTAAAAGTTTACATAATAATATATTAAAAAGCAGCTACCTTTGAGGGGTGGACTAATAGATTATTCCATTTTGCCTTTTATGAGTTTCTGAAGTTTTCAGCTATTCTATAATACTACACATGTTCTAGTTTAAGTTATGCAAGTCTGTTACCATTCAGAAAATTTAAAATCCAATTTTTATGGGATAATTGAAAAGTCCACTTTTATGAGTTTCTGAAGTTTTCAGCTATTCTATAATACTACACATGTTCTAGTTTAAGTAATGCAAGTCTGTTACCATTCAGAAAATTTAAAATCCAATTTTTATGGGATAATTGAAAAGTCCTTTTTTAGATAATTTTTTGTCTTTTTTTTCACCATCCTACTTATCAGTACTGTCTTCCAAATTTATTCATAGCCTGAAAAATCTTAAAAAAACAGACAAAATTGATAACACCTGGAGGCTGCAAATGACACCCTAGGATATATAGTCAATAAAGTAAAGTATTTAGCTGATGTGAAAACAGGAAGAAATAAAAGTTACTAATATAAATTTGGGGATAGAAGTATAAAGGCAGCTACGATTTTTCATATAATCTATTAGCTCAGAATGTCCAAGGGGCATTTAAATATAGATACCACCCTAAAACCCATCAATGAATATATGTTCTTTGTTTTACTTTGATCAGATCAAATGCACCTGGTCATAGATCTGAGCAATGTATGTAAACAAGAGACAGGCACACAGGGAATGAGGCCAAGATCATTCCATATATGTAAACTTTTATCCTTTAAAAATTATTACATAAAGTTAATAAAAAGGTTAGGGGACGAGAATAACTCTGAATATATTCAGACAAAAACATATCTCTTATATTAGTTTTCTTTTGCTGCTATAACAAATTACTATAAATTTAGTGTCTTAAAACAACACAAATTTATCTTACAGTTCTGGAGATCAGAAGTCTAGGATAGGTCTCACTGGGCTAAAGTCAAAGAGTCATCAGGATTACATTTCTTTCTGGAGACTCTACAACAGAATCCATTTCCTTGCCTTTGCCACCTTCTATAAGTCTCCCACAGTCCTTGGTATGAGGCTACCTACTTTATCCATCTTCAAAGCCAGAAAGGTCAAATCTCTCTCTGACCCTTCCTTCAACATCACATTTATATTTGACCTTATCCGGGAAAGTTTCTCCTAGGAATCAATTTAACCAAGGAGGTGAAAGACATCTGTAATGAGAACTACAAACCACTTCTGCAAGAAATTAAAGAAGACACAAAAAGATGGAAAGATATTCCATGCTCTTTGATTGGAAGAATTTAACATTGTGAAAATGTCTATACTACCCGAAGGGATCTACAGATTCAATGCAATCCCCATCAAAATACCAATGACATTCTTCAAAGAAATGGAAAAAACAATCTTACCTTTCATACGAAAAAAACTAAAGACCCCAAATAGCCAAAGCAATCTTAACCAAAAAAAAAAGAAAAGAAAAGGTGAAGGCATAACTCTACTTCAACATCACATTTATATTTGACCTTATCCGGGAAAGTTTCTTCCCTTTGAAGAGATGATATGGTTAGTTTGGGCTAGTCTGGATAATCCAAGATAATCTTCCCAACTCAAAGTCCCTAACTAATCACATCTACAAAGTTCCTTTTGCTGTGTAAAGTAACACATTCAGGAAATTAGGATGTGGGCCTCTTTGGGAGGTCATTATTCTGCGAATCATAATTCTGAAAAACATTATTACAGAAAAACAAAAAACTCTTGATAAGCAAAATGGAAGTAGAGAACTAACTAAAGAAGATAACCAAATGCAGAGGAAAATGGCAGAGAGGAAAACAATGACATAATAACTCATCATAATAACTCATAATTACTGGAAGATATGGGATAAGTTTCTAGACACATACAAACTACCAAGACTGAACCAAGAAGAGATAGAAAACCTGGACAGACCTATAAAAAGCAAGGAGATTGAAGTGGTAATTAGCAATCTCCCAACAAAAAAGTCTAGGTCTGGATGATTTTACAGCTGAATTCTATCAAACTTTTAAAGAGGAGTTAATACCAATACTCCTCAAACTATTCCAAACAATTGAAACAGGTGCTACTCTCCCAAACTCATTCTATGAGGCCAATAAAACTCTGATATCAAAACTAGATAAAGACACAACAGAAAAAGAAAATTATAGGCCAATATCCTTGATGAACCTAGATACTAAAATCCTCAACAAAATATTAGCAATAAGAATACAGCAATATGTTAAAAAAAATTATACACTATGGTCAAGTGGGATTCACCCCCAGATGCAAGGATGGTTCAACATACAAAAGTCAATAAATGTGATACATTACAAAAACAAACTCAAGGACAAATACCATATGACTATCTCAATAGATGCTGAAAAAGTATTTGACAAAATTCAACACCCATTCATGATAAAGACTCTCAACAAATTAGGTATAGAAGGAAAATATTTCAGCACAATAAAAGCCATATTTATGACAAGCCTAGTGCCAGTATCATTCTGAATGGGGAAAAATTGAAGGCCTTTTCCCATAAGAACAAGAACAAGACAAGGATGCCTACTCTCACCACTTCTATTTAACATAGTACTAGAGGTACTAGCTAGAGCAATCAGGCAAGAGAAAGAAATAAAGGGAATCCAGATGGGAAAAGAGGAAGTCAAATTTTCTCTATTTGCAGATGACATGATAATATATAGAGAAACCTAAAGACTCTATCAAAAACCTCCTAGAGCTAGTTAATAACTTCAGTAATGTTGCAGGATACAAAATAAATGACCAAAAATCAGTAGCATTTATATACTCAAATAACAAATTAACAGAAAGAGAAATAAAGTAATCCCATTTATAATTATCACAAAAAAGATAAAAGATACCTAGGAATCAATTTAACCAAGGAGGTGAAAGACATCTGTAATGAGAACTACAAACCACTTCTGCAAGAAATTAAAGAAGACACAAAAAGATGGAAAGATATTCCATGCTCTTTGATTGGAAGAATTTAACATTGTGAAAATGTCTATACTACCCGAAGGGATCTACAGATTCAATGCAATCCCCATCAAAATACCAATGACATTCTTCAAAGAAATGGAAAAAACAATCTTACCTTTCATACGAAAAAAACTAAAGACCCCAAATAGCCAAAGCAATCTTAACCAAAAAAAAAAGAAAAGAAAAGGTGAAGGCATAACTCTACCTGACTTCAAGTTATGCTACAAAGCTATTGTAACCAAAACAGCATGGCTCTGGTATAAAAATAGACATTAAGACCAGTGAAGTAGAATTGAGAACCCAGAAATCACCCCTCAGTCATATAGCCATCTGATATTGTACAAAGGCAACAAAAATCTACATTTGGGGAAAGACTGCCTCTTCAACAAGTGGTGCTAGGAAAACTGGATATCCATACACAGAAGAATGAAACTTACATATGCATCTCTCACCTTACACTAAAATCAACTCAAAATGGATTAAAGACTTAAGTACAAGACCTGAAACTGTAAAATTACTAAGGGAAAACATAGGTGAAACATTTCAGCAATTAGGTCTTGGCACAGGCTTTATGAACATGAGGCTGAAAGCACAAGCAACATTAGAAAAAATAAACAAATGGGACTACATCAAACTAAAAAGTTTCTGCACAGCAAAGGAAATAATCAACAGAGTGAAATGACAACCTATAGAGTGGGAGAAAATTTTTGCTAACTATGCATCCAACAAGGGATTATTATGTAGAATATACATAGAATTCAAGCAGTAAAAAAACAAATGACCCAATTAAAAAATGGGCAAAGGAGCTGAATAGACATTTTTCAAAGGAAGACATACAAATAGCCAATAGATACATGAAAAAATGCTGAACATCACTAGTCATCAAGGAAATGCAAATTAAAACCACATTGAGATACCACCTCACTCTCGTTAGACTGGCTATGATCAAAAAGATGTTGAATAACAAAAGCTGGTGAGGGTGTGGAGAGGAGCGAACACTCCTACTCTGTTCTGGGACTGTAAATTAGTACAACCACTATGGAAAACAGTATGGAGATTTCTCAAACAACTACAGATAGATCTTCCATACGATCCAGCAATCCCTCTTCTGGGTATATACCTAGAGGAATGGAAATCATCATGTCAAAGGGATACCTGAACTCCGATACTCATTGCAGCTCTGTTTACAATAGCCAAGATATGGAACCAACCTAAACATCCATCAATGGATGATTGGATAAGGAAAGCGTGGTATACTTACAATAGCCAAGATATGGAACCAACCTAAACGTCCATCAATGGATGATTGGATAAGGAAAGCGTGGTATATATATACCACGGAATACTACTCTGCCATGAAAATGAATAAAATCTTCCCATTTGCCAACAACAGGGATGAACCTGGAGAAACTTATGTTGAGTGAAATAAGCAAAGTGCAGAGGGATAAATACCGCATGTGCTCACTCATATGTGGGAGCTAAGAGAGAACGGAAGGAAGGAAAGAAAGACCACAGTAGTGCAGTGGTCTTACAGAGGAAGGGAACATTCCTAGGGCTACAACGTGGAGTGGGGGGAAAAGGGGGAGGGGGAGGGAGGTTGGGAGATAATTGAGTGGGGACATGTGGTACAAAAGCAATTTCTGGTATTTTGTATCTCATGAATATTCATAATAAAAATTAATAAATGGAAAATAAATAAATAAATAAATAAATGGAGATAATTCTGCTGAAAGAGAATAAAAAAAGAAAAAGAGAGAGAACAAAACTATGCCTAATAATTATAGGTACAGATAAATGGGAGCAGGGGGAGAAAATGAATAAATGAAACCAATATGATAATGAAATATCTGTAGACAAAGTACATCAGCTGAAAAGTCATATTTAATATGTGTATTGAGAGGACTCACCTCTTCCCAAATAAAATTATGAAATAGGATCCATATGTCCTAGACAAATTTAATGAATTCAAGGAAAACCCAAAAAATACTACAGGCATTCAGGAAAAAAAAAATAAAAAGTGTTAATTACCAAAATACAATAATCTAATTCTTAGATTTCTTCTTCATGATGATAAATTGTTAAATAGTAAGCCACAAAATTTTCTTCAATTATGACTAGTTGTAATACAAATAAATATTTCAGGTCCTATTTTACTGCTATTTGAAATTTTAAAATTAGATACATGTCCTGATAAAATTTAAATCAAAGCACATCTTTGGCAATTGTCAAAGGCAGAGTTGTTAACCCCACTCTATGAGATAACATATGGAAAGGTAATTTACAAAAGCAGAAATACAATTAGCCATTCGATACAGAAAAAATGTGTGCAAACTCTTTCTCTAATAATCAAATAAACAAGAAGACTTATTCAAATAATATGATGTATTCTACCTCTGTTAAATTGGCAATGATCTATTTTTTCCCTTACAATACGAGATGGTAAAATTTCAGTTATATGAGCTCTTGATGTTATGATTTATCATAATCTTTTAGGAAATGAGTTTTGTATTATAAATAAAAAATCTTAAGAGTTTGTATCCTTTGAATCAATACATTATTTCCTAGGAATCTATCCTAAGGAAATAATTAAGGCAGCTTCCACACATGCATATACATAAACATTCATCAGAGAATGATTTGTTATTACAAATAGGAAACTCCTTTAATAAGCACTCTAAGAATATAAGAGAGCTTAGTTAAATTATGATTCAACAATAGGATGGACTATTAGAAAATTATTAAAAATGTTTTTTAAGGAACACTTATAAAAACTGAAAACCATCATGATCTTATAATGGAAGAAGAATGTTTACATAAATTTTCTATATACTAAAATGCAATTAAATATGTAAGCACAGAGATATAAATATAAAATTATCCCACATGTTAACATCAATTACGAGCATTTTTTTTTCTTTTAGTCAATTCAAAAATTTTTTTTATATTTTAAAAGTATACGTAAAATAAGTTAAAGGGAAAGAAATACTCAAAAATAAAGAATAAACATTAAGGAAGAAAAGTTTCTAAAAGACAATGAAACAGAAATTACAAAATTTTAAAAGACAAGTGTTATATAGCCAAGAGTATTTAAGTTAAAATATTGTAAATCATGTGGAAAGAAAATTTACTGGAATTCTGAAATTTAAAAGAGAAATTAGGAAACTTATCTTCTATGTATTTTTTTGGAAAAATTATTTGAAGATGAACATTTTCTAGACAACTAGAACATATATAAAAAACAATTTCATAATGGAGAAGACAAACTTACAAGTGATTGAAAGGAAATCTTAAAACCTATTAGTGAGTTAAGTTCAAATAATTATTAATAATAGGGTTACAGATTTTAACACAAATGTCAAAAACATTTCACAAAAGTGTTAAAAATAATCATGTAATTATAATAATTAGAGTTATACCTACAGAAATCAAGGATTAACTATATGGTATGTTCACTGACCCTAGTCTGTAATAAATACCACCAACTGGTACAGGGATAGTTTCTACATTAATCTGGCAGGTTTCTGTTAAAATTAAAAAAAAAAAAAAAATTACAGAAAGCTGCAACTAGACTATTAGACTTGTCAGGTGATACCTTTTTATCAAAAACAATAATGCACCATACGTATAACTTCATGTTAAGACTAGCAGATGAGATGAGTTTTTGGTAGGAGAAAATGGTAACCATTCAGCAAAGCCATTGTCGGTTTACAGGTCCCATAATTCCAAGAGGTCATGGGATAGGTAGTATGAAAGAGATTTTGGAACAGTAAAAACATACTAAATGCAAGGTTAATTCAGAAGATACCACAGTACAAAATGGAGTGCTCCAAATTGCTTCTGGGTATTGGAATTTGTATATGTAGAATTTTGAGGGTCTGCTAAATGAAGCACTGTATCTGTGGACTTTCCTAGTCTTTCATCAAAGACTGGCAACCTTCATGGCCCAGGGCTGTTGTTTTAAAATTGAAGTCAGGATGGTGGCAAGAGAGGAGAGAGAGGCACACAGCCTTAGCCACCACATCTCTGACACTGGGATTGGCATAGGAAGAATTTCTTTTGTGGCAAAAGGTAGGCAGAGCAATCACCATCCTCACCACAGAAACCTGCAGATCTATTGGCAGGAAAAGCCCAGAGCTGCACATCTCTGACACTGGGATTGGCATAGGAAGAATTTCTTTTGTGGCAAAAGGTAGGCAGAGGACCCACAGCAATCACCATCCTCACCACAGAAACCTGCAGATCGATTGGCAGGAAAAGCCCAGAGCTTAGTGTGGGGATTGCCCTAGAAAACACACATTGCATCATGCTAAAACACTAGCACAAACTGTGGACTCTTCACCCCCAATCCTTGGGACAGTGCCATCTTGAAACCAAAGTTGTTGTGGGACCACTCCTTGCCCTGGACACAGTAGGCCAGTGTTTCTCCATCCTGAATGCTGTGTCCTCTTTCCAGTGCACTCACAGGAGAGGCTACAATGCCCTGATTGCCGTGGTTTGAAGCCTGGCTGCACAGTAACTGTGACTGTAATTCTGCAGTCTGGAAAGCCAACCCTAGACTTGTGGAACTGATGTATTACCACATCTCTGGCCAGAGATCGGACAAGCAGACCTACCTCAGGCACACCATCTCTCATTCCTCCTCCTCCCCTCAACCCTGCCAACTGACTGAGCTGTGTATGCCTGAGCCCCCAAGCTGGAAAAACAGCTCACAGTTCTCTACCCTAATAAATATGCCCTCTGGCTTGTGGAAATAAAGTGCACACTCCTGGAGAAGTGGTCAGCTGATTCCATCCTGCACTGTCCTGCCTAGCAGCCTTGCCAACAGACTGAACCAGCCTCCCTTACTGCAGGCCTGCCCAGCAGCCCTATCCACTAACCGGAAGCAGCTAGATGGGTCATTTCACTGCAGGCCTGCCAAATGGCCTTTCCCACTTCCTGAGAAATGGCTCAGCAGCTCTGTCCTTGACAGTCCAGCTCCTGAACTGCACAGGGAAGAATGACATCACATTGAGCCTCAAGAATTGGCACAGCAGGAGGGTCACCAACAGACACACACTCAGCTAGCCAAGCTAAAGTGCACCCATGCCCCTGACTCAGAGAAGCAGCTCAGCTGTCATGCCCCTGGAAAACCTGCCAATGAGTCTTTAGCTATCACACACACACACACACACACACATCCGAGTGAGAAATAGCTTGGCTGACATGCCCTTGGTGAACCCACCTCTGGGCAGAGAAGCAGAATGGTACCCCTGCCCTTGGCAAACCAATCCTGGAGACCCTGATATCTCATACATCCATACTCCCATCCTGAGAATCAGTCCAGTAGCCACATCGCCAGTGAGCCAGCTCCTGAGACAACTGACCCACAGGGTGCATGGGCACACCCGCAGCCTGTGAACCACACAGTGATACCACTCCTGGAAAAGCTGTGCCACCACTGCCATAAACCTCCAAAACATAGGTTGCTGATCACTCACAGACTTAGCAAAAGTGGACTACAGCTGAAGAAACTACACTACTGCATCCATTCAGAATAAAGCCATTGCACTCTACCCAACTGACACCTTGGGATGCATTTGCAGGTGAAAGTCTTTTCCCACATAAGCCATTCTACAAAACTCAAAAAGGTGGCTGTTTCACCAGATGCAGATATCAACACAGGGAAACCAACTTCAATGACCAATGGGTCAAAGAAGAGATTAAGAAGGAAATCCAAAAATTTCTTGAAACTAAAAAGACAGAAACATAATATACCAAAACCTATGGGATATAGCCAAGGCAGTATTAAGAGGAAAGTTTATAGCAATATATTCCTGCATCAAAAAAATAGAAAGATTTCAAATCCTTGCCCTGGACACAGTAGGCCAGTGTTTCTCCATCCTGAATGCTGTGTCCTCTTTCCAGTACACTCACAGGAGAGGCTACAATGCCCTGATTCCCATGGTTTGAAGCCTGGCTGCACAGTGACTGTGACTGTAATTCTGCAGTCTGGAAAGCCAACCCTAGACTTGTGGAACTGATGTATTACCACATCTCTGGCCAGAGATCAGACAAGCAGACCTACCTCAGGCACACCATCTCTCATTCCTCCTCCTCCCCTCAACCCTGCCAACTGACTGAGCTGTGTATGCCTGAGCCCCCAAGCTGGAAAAACAGCTCACAGTTCTCTACCTTAATAAATATGCCCTCTGGCTTGTGGAAATCAAGTGCACACTCCTGAAGAAGTGGTCAGCTGATTCCATCCTGCACTGTCCTGCCTAGCAGCCTTGCCAACAGCCTGCACCAGCTCCCTCACTGTAGGCCTGCCCAGCAGCCCTGTCCACTAACCGGAAGCAGCTAGATGGGTCATTTCACTGCAGGCCTGCCTAATGGCCTTGCCCACTTCCTGAGAAATGGCTCAGCAGCTCTGTCCTTGACAGTCCAGCTCCTGAACTGCACATGGAAGAATGAAGTCACATTAAGCCTCAAGAATTGGCACAGCAGGAGGGTCACCAACAGACACACACTCAGCTAGCCAAGCTAAAGTGCACCCATGCCCCTGACTCAGAGAAACAGCTCAGCTGTCATGCCCATGGAAAACCTGTCAATGAGTGTTTAGCTATCACACACACACACACATCTGAGTGAGAAATAGCTTGGCTGACATGCCCTTGGTGAACCCACCTCTGGGCAGAGAAGCAGAATGGTACCCCTGCCATTGGCAAACCAATCCTGGAGACCCTGATATCCCATACATCCATACTCCCATCCTGAGAATCAGTCTAGCAGCCACATCCCCAGTGAGCCAGCTCCTGAGACAACTGACCCACAGGGCGCATGTGCACACCCCCAGCCTGTGAACCCACACAGTGATACCACCCCTGGAAAAGCTGTGCCACCACTGCCATAAACCTCCAAAACATAGGTTGCTGATCACTCACAGAATTAGCAAAAGTGGACTACAGCTGAAGAAATTACACTACTGCATCCATTCAGAATAAAGCCATTGCACTCTACCCAACTGACACCTTGGGATGCATTTGCAGGTGAAAGTTTTTTCCCACATAAGCCATTCTACAAAACTCAAAAAGGTGGCTGTTTCACCAGATGCAGATATCAACACAGGGAAACCAACTTCAATGACCAATGGGTCAAAGAAGAGATTAAGAAAGAAATCAAGAATTTCTTGAAACTAAAAAGACAGAAACATAACATACCAAAACCTATGGGATGTAGCCAAGGCAGTATTAAGAGGAAAGTTTATAGCAATATATTCCTGCATCAAAAAAAGAAAGATTTCAAAAAAAAAACAGACTAACAATGCACCTCAAGGAACTAGAAAAGCAAGAACAAACTAAACCCAAAATTAGTAGAAGAAAGAAAATAATTAAAATTAGAACAAAAATAAATGAAATTGAGAATAAAAATACAATACAAAAAATCAATCAAACCAAATTTATGAAAAGNTGGAGACATAACAGTAGGTAATACCAAAATACAAAGGATAATCAGACACTATTATGAATACCTATATGCCAATAAATATGAAAACCTAGAGGAAATTATAAATTCCTGGACACATATGCCCTACCAAGACTGAACCAAGAAGAAATAGAACACATAAATAGGCCAATAGCAAGTAGTGAGATAGAATCAATAATGAAAAGTCTTCCAACAAAGAAAAGTCCAAGACTAGGTGGCTTTACTGCTCAATTCTATCAAACATTTAAAGAAGAATTAATACCAGTACTTCTTAAACTATTTTAAAAAATTGAAGTGGATGGAATTCTTCCAAACTCATACTATGAGGCCAGCATCACTGTGATACCAAAATCAGGCAAGGATGCAGCAAAAAAAGAAAACTATGGGCCAATATTCCTAATGAACAAACATGCAAAAAATCCTCAGTAAAATACTAGAAAAAAGAATCGAACAGCACATTGAAAAGATTATTTGCCATGACCAAGTGGGATTTATCCCAGAGATACAATACAGTTCAACATATGCAAATCAATAAATGCAATACATCATATCAACAGAATGAAAGAAAAAAAAATATGATCATTTCAATAGATGTAGAAAAAGCATCTGATAAAATTCAGCATCATTTTATGATAAAAACTCTCAACAAATTAGGTATAGAAGGAAAGTATCTTAATACAATAAAGGCAACAAAAGACAAACCCACAGCTAACATGATACTGAATGGGTAAAAACTGAAACATTTTTCCCTAAGAGCTGGAACAAGACAATGATGCCCACTCTCACCACTTCTATTCAACATAGTACTGGAAATCCTAGCCAAAGCTATTAGGCCAGAGAAAGAAATGAAGAACATCCAAATTGGAAAGAAAGAAGTCAAATTGTACCTGTTTGCAGATGACATGATTTTATATATAGAAAAAACTAAAGACTCTACCACAAAACTCCTAGACCTGATAAGCAAATTCAGTGAAGTGGCAGGGTATAAAATCAGTGTACAAAAATCAGTAGAATTTCTATATACCAACAACTAACTAGAAGAAAAAGAAAAAGAAATCAAGAAAGCTGTCCCATTTACAACAGCAACAACAAAAATAAATAAATAAAATACCTTGGAATAAACATAACCAAGGAGGTGAAAGATATCTAAAATGAAAATTATAAAACACTGATTAAAGAATTTAAAAAAGACACTCAAAAAATGGAAAGATATTCTACGCTCATAGATTGGAAGAATTAATATTGTCAAAATGACCATACTAACCAAACCCTTCTACAGATTCACTGCAATCCCCATCATACTACCAATGACTTACTTCACAGAAATAGAAAAAACAATTCAAAAATGTATATAGAACAACAAGAGACCCCAAACAAAGTAATCCTGAGCAAAATGAACAAAGCAGTGGTAACACACTCCCAGACTTCAAAATATACTACAAAGAAAGAGTAAACAAAAAAGCATGGTACTGGCACAAAAACAGACACATAGACCAATGGGGAATTCAGAAATAAATCTGTGTACTACAGCCAACTGATTTTTGACAAAGGAGCCAAGAAGATATATTGGAGAAAGGACAATCTCTTCAATAAATGATACTTGGAAAACTAGAGGTCCATATACAGAAGAATAAAACTAGACCCCTATCTCTCACCATATACCAAATCAACTCAAAATATTTTAACAACTTGAAACTATAAAACTTGTAGAAGAAAACACAGGGGAAACACTTCAGAACATAGGTCTGGGAAAAGACTTTATGAATAACACTTTAGAAGCACAGGGAACAAAAGCAAAAGTTATCAAATCAGATTATATCAAACTAAAAAGCTTCTGCACAGAAAAAGAAACAATCAACAGAGGAAAAGACAATCTGCAGAATGGAAAAAAAAAATTGCAAACTATGCACTGATGAGAAATTAACATCCAGAATATACAAAGAACTCAAACAACCCAATAGTTAAAAAAAAAAAAAATGCAATTAAGAAATGGGCAAAGGAAGCAAATAGACTTTTTTCAAAAGAAGACATACAAATGGCCAATAGGCATATGAAAAAATTCTCAACATTGTTAATCATCAGAGAAATACAAATCAAAATCACAATGAGACATCATCTCATCCCAGTTAAAGT